>NC_091283.1:125821914-126054414 GCF_032444005.1 Ranitomeya imitator
TCATTAACTATAACTACCACACTGTCCGTCCTCATTAACTATAACTACCACACTGTCCGTCCTCATTAACTATAACTACCACACTGTCTGTCCTCATTAACTATAACTAGCACACTGCCTATCCTCATTAACTAAAACTACCACACTGTCCGTCCTCATTAACTATAAGTATCACACTGCCCGTCCTCATAAACTATAACTACCACACTGTCTGTCCTCATTAACTATAACTACCACACTGTCTGTCCTTATTAACTATAACTGCCACACTGTTCGTACTTATTAGATATAGCCACCATACTGTCCGCGCTTTTTAGCTATAACCATTATGCAAACTGTTCCCACCACTCTGCCCCCATTCCATACCGAGACCTTTCTTTGCGTATTACCCCCTCTTTATATTTTGCCCCACAACATGCTCTCATAGTGTGTCCTATACTGGATAATCATCCATGCACATTGGATGAATGCTAGCAGAACATGATTATTTTAGTTTGACCATCTAACGTGCATGTTACTGTCTTGACTGTTCCCAAATAACAGATAACTGAGGAAAGAAGAGTCAGGCATGATGGAATTCAACACTCCCCTCAACCTCATTGACATCTGCAATCCTTTTGTTCTTAAGAAAGACAAGCATCTATCAAAGATACAGTATCTACCAGCACCTTATGCTTTTCTCATTGCGTTAATGGCTTCAGTTTAAAGCATAACGAATATGTTAAGTTTAGGATGTGGAGCACGCAGCACCCCTTACCAGTAGACTAATGTGGGACCCATTTATTGGATATATTTATGCATTATATCAAAATGTACCTGTTACACAGATGCCCTTATAGCCTTTGAATGACAGATGCAATTGTTAGGCATATGCAAAAAAATATACATAAACAACAAGGTAGAGTAGAACTGTCCAGATAAATTAAGTTGTATATAATATATATTCCAGAAGAACGCGTTTTGAAAACAGTATGTCCTGATAAAGAGAACATCATTCTCGAAACACGTCCTAGAATAAATGTTTGATGCTCCTTATTTTATCTGGACGCTCCTGGTTCTCATTTCCCAGCACATTTTACTACATATTGTTGCTTATTTCCATTTTATACTGTGATATTTTGATAGATTTCATCTACTGGAGTATTGTCACTGCTCAAGAATGTTAATGAGCCACCTTATGATGGTTGAAAAGTTGTCACAATCCTCAAAGGAAAACATTCAAGTTACTGTTGTGTCAATGCATTGGTTAGACTTTGAAATGCTGGCTACCAAATGTTGCCATAAAGCCAGCTAGCCAGAAATGTGTCCTTCAATTTATTTCATTTGTTTTTGTTAGAGGTAAGCAAATGTTTTGATATTGCAGTTCATCAACTTTGCAGAAATGTTCCCAAAAATTCAATATGCTGCAAATGATGGAGCTAGAGTTCAAGTGTCACGGGGCAGAAATATGAAAACAGGAGATGAGGAATCTGGGCCCCTGAACTTCCCCTCAGGCTAGGGGAAGCCCTGTCTTTCCTTAACTTGGGGGTACCCTTGAAGGTAGGGAGGCCCAAGTCACCGACCTGTCCCTGTCTCCTGTTAAACACTGAACTAAACCCCCAACCCCCACCCGAGGGGGTGAACAGTGTAAACAGCACCACAAAGCAAATAAACAAGATGAGAGTGAGGGGAACACAATACCAAAAGGTGAATGCGCAAACTACAAAGTAACAAAACTCAGAACTTAGCTTGTGCACGCCGCTGCTGACTCCACAACACAGATAGTACAGCAACTGAGCTCCAAACAGCAGACTTGGCTGACACCAGGGAGCTGCTACTGCGAGGTTGGTCTCCTGAAAGGAACTGTATAACCAACAGTCAGCTGATGCACCAGGTGACCTTATAAAGGATGATGGGAGTGGTCACAAACATCAGCTGACCCAGCAGCAATGCAATAACACCAGCGGCCACCGGGGGGGGGGGGGGGGGACAGCAGGAAAAAAGGTCATTCTCTGTCCTCCATAGTACACGCCTGCGCAAGGCAATCTTGCCTTGTGCAGGCATGTACTACGGACGACAGAGAATGAACTTCAATCCAATATTGCAGCCAGCATGCAGCCAGCGGGTAAGGAAAGGGTGAATCAAACACCCGAAAACCCTGCCCCTATGGCTGGAGATTGTTCCCTCCAAATTGAGGTGACAGAGTCCCTTTAAATCAGAGGGAAACCTGATCTGCCACAGATCCAAACATGAGTCGTGATATCAAGTCTTCTTCCTCTCCAAAGAGGCAATTTGCTTAATTAATTTCCCTGAGGAGCATTGCATGACTTATAAGTCTCCTCACAATGGCGAGCTAGGCATGTCACACTCCATAAGGAGATACACAGACTTAGAAATGCCAAAGTGACATCTACATGTATGTATTCGCATGTTTAATAACATACTGCACTGTTGTACTTTTCAAAATATAAATTTGGTCCAAAAAAAATTCCTTTTCGCGGTAGATGAAACCCATGGAAAAAAAACCAAAAGTAATCTACAGCAAGTTTATCAGTAAATGGTATATAGTACATGTAAATAGGGTGTTTAGTTAACACTATTTTGAACAAAAAAACATAAAAATCAGGAGGGTATGTAGTACCGTATATACTCGAGTATAAGCCGACCAGAGTATAAGCCGACCCCCCTAATTTTGCCACAAAAAAACTGGGAAAACTTAATGACTCAAGTATAAGCCTAGGGTGGGAAATGCAGCAGCTACCAGTAAGGGTATGTGCACACGCTGCGGATTTTGCTGCGGATCCGCAGCGTTTCCGCAGCTGCGGATCTGCTGCAGTTTCCCATGCATTTACAGTACCATGTAAAGCAATGGGAAATGAAATCCGCAGTGCACATGCTGCAGAAAAAAACGCGCGGAAATGCAGCGGTTTATTTTCCGCAGCATTTCAATTCTTTCTATGGATTCCGCTGCGGGTTTACCCCTGCTCCAATAGAAATCTGCAGGTGAATACCCGCAGAGGAAACCGCAAAAGAAACCGCGGTAAATCCGCAGTAAAAACCGCAGCGGTTTTTCACTGCGGATTTTGCAAATTCGCTGCGGAAAATTCCGCAATGGAATCCGCAGCGTGTGCACTTAGCCTTAATGTCAAAAGTAAAAATAGATACCAATAAAAGTAAAATTAATTGAGACATCAGTACTGTAGGTTAAGTGTTTTTGAATATCCATATTGAATCAGGAGCCCCATATAATGCTCCATAAAGTTTATGATGGCCCCATAAGATGCTCCATATTAAAATATGCCCCATATAATCCTGCATAAAGGTTAATAATGGCCCCATAAGATGCTCCATAGACACATTTGCCCAACATAATGCTGCACAAATGTTGATTATGGCCCCATAAGATGCTCCATAAAGATATTTGCCCCATATAGTGCTGCACAAACCTTGATTATGGCCCCATAACATGCTCCATACAGACACTTGCCCCATATACCGTAATGCTCCACAAACATTATGGCCCCATAAGATGCTCCATAAAGATATTTGCCCCATATAGGGCTGCACAAACGTTGATTATGGCCCCATACAGACACTTGCCCCATATAGTGCTGCACAAATCTTATGGCCTCATAGATGCTCCATTCAGACAATTGTCCCATATAATGCTGCACAAATGTTATGGCCCCATAGATGCTCCATACAGACACTTGCCCCATATAGTGCTGCACAAACGTTATGGCCACATAGATGCTCCATACAGACACTTGCCCCATATAGTGCTGCACAAACGTTATGGCCACATAGATGCTCCATACAGACACTTGCCCCATATAGTGCTGCACAAACGTTGATTATGGCCCCATACAGACACTTGCTGTTAGGGCTAGCTGAACGCACCAAATAATAAGAAAGGTAGAATAAGGTGCTTTCGGGGTCCATCGTGCAGAGATGGAACCTGCTGCCAAGTAATGACGGACTATATGGCGGTACAATGTGAATACACACACGGGTTAACTTCACCCTGTGTGAAGGAAGCGATCCCTGTTAAGTTACAGGACCGCGGTACCGCACACAAGAGCGCAAGCAAGGAGTCTCCGAGCTCAGTCCCAAGACTTGGGATCCGAGTCCGTCTAGACTACTTGCGCTCGACACCGCTAATGGGGTGTCAGCGTAACCAAAATAATAATAAAAGATGCACAAGAGTGCATGCGGTGCCGCACTGGCGGACGCCACTAACCACCCAGGCTTGGGTCAGGAAAGCGCTGTGAAAGCGCACGGCGCCGCACTGGCGGTCACAGCAATTAGACGCTGTATGGTGTGTTACGTGCTGGTGGCTAAGTCGGGCGCTAGATAGCAATCATCCACTTTCCGCGAGCAGTCATCCAATAGGGAGGGGATTTTAAAGAATGACTTTCACTCACAACACACACTCGTTTACAAATGTACACTAGCGCATGGCCGTGCAGCAAGTAAAAGACCTTCCTAGAAGGACCAATGAGAGACTGCCATACCTGAGCATGGGACCCTAGGCCCTGGGCATGCTCAGTGTGTGCAAAGCAAGACTTAGTCCTAGCACCTACAGGACCTTCCTGAAAGGACCAATGGACTTAGCTGCAGTATCTGACCATGTGACCCTCGATCTCCACTGAGAGATCTCACTCTGGGCATGCTCAGAATGAGAAAAGCGTAACTTAGGCCCAGAAGCATCTGCTCGCCGCTGCCCAGCACTGGCTTCAATGGCAGAAGCAGGAAAAGCAGCAGTAACTCTTTGTACAGAGTGGGAGTGAGCAAGACGCTGGGACCAACGTCTCCGCTGAGCAGACTCCACTGCGGCTGGAGAAGAATGGGAGACCGCAACAGAGATGGTTCGAGATTCCCCCTGTGCAGAGGCAGGAACTCGACACTTAACACTTGCCCCATTATAGTGCTGCACAAACATTATGGCCCCATAAGATGCCCCATACAGTCATTTGCCCCATATAGTGCTGCACAAATGTTATGGCCCCATAGATGCTCCATACAGACACTTGCCCCATTTGATGTTGCTGCAATAAAAAAATCACATACTCACCTCTCCGTCGCTCAGGCCCCCGGCACTTTCAATATTCACGTGACTTTGTTCCGGCGCCGCTCCATCTTCAGCGTCTTCTGCACTGACGTTCAGGCAGAGGGCGTGCACTAACACGTCACCGCGCCCTCTGACCTGAGCGTCACTGCAGAAGACGCTGAACACGGAGCGGTGCCCAGAATGAGGAGCAGATGACTATCGCGCAGCGCTGCGCTCCCCTCCCTGTTATACTCACCTGCTCCTGGCGCTGTGCAGTCCCTGCTTCCCCGACTCTGCATCTTCTTCCTGTACTGAGCGGTCACCGTTACCGCTCATTATAGTAATTAATATGCGGCTCCACCCCTATGGGAGGTGGAGCCACATATTCATTACAGTAATGAGTGGTACCATGTGACAGCTCAGTACAGGAAGAAGCTGGGGTGCTGGGCAAAATGGGCTGAAAATCTCGGCTTATACTCGAGTATATACGGTAAGTTCACACAGGGCGTTTTTGCTGCATTTTTTAATGCTAATTTTCAGCTGCATTTTACAGTACCAGCAAAGCCTATGAGATTTCAGAAATGTCATGCACACATTGCTTTTTTTTGTCATCAGTATTTTGTGCTTTGCATGATTTTTTGGACATAGAGCATGTCACTTCTTTCAACGTTTTTCATGCCTTGATTTGAATGGGTGGTGAAAAGACGCACTAAAAACGCGTCAAAGGTATCATATTTTGCAGTGTTTCTTGTGCCAAAACCTGATTCTATGGAATAGGACTTTTTTCAACACTAAACTTTATCAGCATCCACAAGAGACAAATCTTGCATGTCAAAACTGTCGCAAAAACGCAGCAAAAATGCATCAAAAAGGCAAGAGAAGCCAAGGAAAACATACTCTTTTCTTCAGCTTCTTTCTTACTTTGAAATCAGGTTTTGCTGCAGAAAAAAAACACGCTGAAAAAACACCTAGTGTGAACTTATACAGGAGCCTGATGATTTTTCTGAGGCACAGCAAACTATACACTTTTTGGCAGCTGCTGCAGGGGGCACATTGTTTGCATGGCGACTTCAGGGCAGCTCAGGTTATCTAACCATACTTGCAGGCATGATTTATCTATTGTTACTATTTATTCCTGCTTAAGACAACCTTTGGACAATGTCATACTGGCTGTGTGTTCACAGATCGGTTCTAGGGTTCTAGGATGAGCTTCACTCATTTAATTCACACACTACAAGATCTTATCTTCATAGAGTTGAGCTGGTCCAGTACTTATACAGCATACATATATATATAATATAATACATTCCATGAACACCATAGATAAGTATTTTTTAATGTGTCTAAGCTCAGTATTTCTTTTTTAAAGAAATGTCATCAAAGTACCCTGAAGGCTGCAATCACCAAAAACCACAACATGAAGATGAAGAACAAGTGCTCGAGAAATGACATGTATCCCCTAGGGTGCATGTTTTGCAGGTTGAGTCGTAGATAACCACCCCCTAGGGGTATATCCACTTCCATTCCTTGTTAACCAAGTTGTACTTTTTATGCTATGGCCATTACTCTAGTTGACTAATTGGTGTTCAAGTGGTTTGCCTGAGATCCTGCACATATGATCAGCTCAACACTTTTGCAACATGAAAAAAGTTGTTAGGTGTTATTCCAGAAGAATAAAAGCCACGTCCTCTCGCTCCCCTACTGACATTGTGTCAGCACTACAAAACAGAAAAAATAGGGCTCGCACACCTTTAGTATTAAATTAATGTACAGGTGCACAAAGATGATATATGGTCAATCTATACATACCCATGGATCAGCACACTGCAACTAACAAACACATGAACTCAACTATTGCTGTAAGTGTTGAAAAATGAAAGGTACTTAACATTTTGTGATCAAATAGCAGAAAAGCCATCCAACCATGTCAAGGTGACATTTTATATGGATGGTCCCTGAATACTATTGACCAACCTCTCCATGTACCAACCTAGCTTCATCTGAATGGGTGTGAAAGGAAACCAGGCATAGCTATAGATAAGGATTCTGTTTTCTGCGGGATTAGCCCCCTAGGTTCCCATATAGACGATGAGCCTAGAGAAAAAAATCTGGGCTAACAATTATATAGACCCTGGTCATTTATATCAGTAGACCAGCACACGGTCGACAAAGAAAGGAGACCGATTGACAAACCATTTGATAGGAGCAGGCAGAAGATAGCAATAACTATTAATAATTGATTACAGGCTTTTACTTTTTTAGACAGCATCATGGGACAGAGCCATCCGGAATTGTGTTCGGAGTTATTCATATACCAAGACATGATATACACCTCTTATAAAGCCCATGGAGTCTGATGGCTATTTAATGAGGGACACTGCCATTTCTTTGGGATATGTATGTACAAGCATGAATGTTCTTCCTGTGAAGGAGCTCATCCCGCAGTCCACTGTCCCCGCCCTTCAAGTAAATTACCAGTTAAGCCCCCTACCTGCGAGAACAGGGACCGTAAGGTAACCTAAAATTGTCCTCCATGGAAGTGAGGTTATCTATTAACATCCAGGGTTCAGGAAGAGGAGCTTTGGAAAGCCCATGGAGTGGAGGTTCATTGCAGGCCAATGGCGGCAAATATAGTCCCAGCTGAGGATCTAGCCGCTCCATGGCTCAATAAACAGCTGATCCAAAGGACCGGGTGAACATATCTGCGATGGTCCATTGGTTAGACCTATATTCTAACAATGTTGCTGCGGATCAACTCTGTTTCGGTTTCACTTACGGTTTACTTAGCCTCCTTCGCCATTTAGTTCTTAAATGTTTACTTAAAAATATATGGTTTAAGGCCCGCTATGTTCCAGGAATTGAAAATAAAGATGCTGATGCTTTGTTGCGTTTTAATTGGTAGGCTTTCAGAGAGCTCCTAGAGGGTTTGCTTTGCCCCTCTTGGCTATGGGGCCTAGCGGCCTACAGTTGATGCTGTTAGTCCGTTCCTTTGTGGCTCCTTCTACTTGGCAATCCTATGGTAAGGCTTGGGAAGGGTCATGCTGCTTGATTAAAGGAACACCAGTTCACACTTGCTGCCAGGCTAGACTTGAAGTAACAATGTAATTTTTGATGCTACTTTTCAATTCAAAGGTTTCGGGTTTTTTCGGCCCAACACTGATTAATTGGCTTGGCTTTTTGTTTCCAATTATTATGCTAGCCGGATGTTACAAAGCCCTTTATGGTTAGGCAGGCTCTTAAAGGGTGGAAAAGGTCACAACCTAGTAAACAATGTAGACGTCCTATTTCTCTGTCCCTTCTAGAAATGATTATTGCCTTTTCGCCCTTAATTTGCTCTCCTCAATTTGAATCAACCCTTTTCTCACTGCATACACAATTTCGTACTTTGGCGGCTTGCGTATTAGTGAATTAATGCCAAAGTAAAAAAACTGGTTAGGAGGGGGTTGTTATTTGAGGATGTGGTTGCCGGCGAGAATGCGATATTTCTCCATATTCGCAAATCAAAAACTGACCCCGTGGGCAGGGGTACCTGGATTCCTTTAAACCCAGTTCCAGGTCCAGTTTGCCCTGTTAAGATAGTTTCTAATTATTTGGATTGCAGATGTAGTGGAAAATGTTTCTTATTGCATGCGGATGGTTCCTGTTTAACTAAATTTCAATTTCAAGATTCGGGAGTGGAGCCGGAGGACTAAGAGAGTCATTCTTTTCGAATAGGGGTTGCTACTGAGGCCGCAAGGATGGGCTTGCCTGAGGCGAAGGTTCAAAGGATTTGGAAGGTGGCATTCAGCTTGTTACACTAGGTACTGTATATCAGTCTGGATTTACTAATTTAATTTTTCTTTTCTAGTTGTTTAGGTTCCCCAGGCCAGGTGTGGCTTCTATGCCACGCTTAAATCTTATGGGCAGCTTAGCTGGTCAAATGCCACCCAAGCAGAAGAATTCATGGCTTTTGGGAAGTAAATTGAAGAGGTATCAGAGGTCTGAAATGGCCTCAGATATTACAAGAGGAGGTTGACATAGAGAGGGATGTGTTAGGAGTCGAGTTTCCTCTGCTGCACAGGGTGAATCTTGATCCGTCTCCGCTGCGGTCTCCCATTCTCCTCCAGCCGCAGTGGAGTCTGCTCAGCAGGGACATCGATCCCAGCGTCTCGCTCAGTCTGACTCTGTGCGAAGAGTTGCTGCTGCTTCTCCAGTCTCTGCCATTAAAGTCAGTGCTGGTCAGCAGCGAGCGGACTTCTCTGGGATTAAGTCCTTGTCTGCACGTATTGAGCATGCCCAGGGTAAGATCTCCCGTTGGAGATCGAGGGTCATGTGCTCAGGCTCTGCAGCACATTCCATTGGTCCTCTTGGCAGGTCTTGGAAGGGCAAAAGTGCTGTAGCCACTTCCTGTGCTGCAACTATATAAACTGCGCATGACCGCACGGCCATGCGCTAGTATTGTCTCATAATGTTATATGTGTGTGTGTAGATGAATGTATGTCGATGGATGAAAGCTCCTAAATATCCCTCCCTAGAGTTGTTGTCTGCTCGCGGATGTTGGTAGCTATCTAGCGCCCGACTAATCATCTGCACGATACACACATTACAGCGTCCTCTTGCTGTGTCCGCCAGTACGGCGCCGTGCGCTTGCCTTGCGCTTTCCATACCCAAGCCAGTGTGGTTGGTGGCGTCCGTCAGTGCGGCATTGCTCGCACTCCTGTGCATTTATATATTTATACTTAGTTTCCTTACACACCCAGTTGTGGTGTAGTGCCAGCGAGGGTCTAATCGGACTTCAATCCCAGTTGGGGTTAAGTACGCTGACTACTCGCTCACGCTTTAGGTGCGGTACCGCGATCCTGTGACGCAACAGGATCGCTCCCTTCACGCTGGGTGAGGTTGAACCCACATGTATATACTTTAGTGTACCGCCATATAGTCTGTATTTACTAGCAGCAGGTTTTCACCTGCACGGTGGACCCCGGACTGCGAACGCATCTATATCACCTTTCTTGGTGCGTTCCGCCAGTCCTAACAGAATACTAGCGCCAGGGTCTGGCTAGTAAATGATGGACGATCAGTGTTCACAGCGGTACATCCAGCAGCTGGAGGGAAGGTTGGCGGCTCTTGAGCGTTCAACTTCAGCTGTGGATGTCACTGCTGTCGCTGTTCAGGCTGCTAGTGTTGCTGCAGCCACCTTGTCCACTGCCGCTCCTGTCCCGACTCTAACTCGCCTCCCGCTTCCAGAGAAATTCTCTGGTGACAGTAAGTCTTGTAGAGGTTTCGTGAGTCAGTGCTCTATCCATCTCGAGCTTCTGGCCTCTCGTTACCCTACAGAGCGGGCTAAGGTGGAATTTATAGTGTCTCTTCTGTCGGACAGAGCGTTGCAGTGGGCTACGCCGCTATGGGAGCGTAGCGATCATGTGGTGCAGAGTGCTCCGTTGTTTCTGAGCACTCTGAAACAGGTCTTTTTAGGACGTCGTTTCACCCATGATACGGCGCTCCAATTGTTGGCATTGACTCAGGGCTCGTCCTTGGTCAGTCATTTTGCCGTCCACTTCCGCACCTTAGCTTCTGAGCTGGAGTGGTCGGATAAAGCCCTCATTCCAATATTTTGGAGGGGGCTGGCTGACCACGTTAAGGACGCCCTGGCCACTAGGGAGATTCCCGCCACACTGGAGGAATTAATTACTCTATCCACTCGTATTGATCTCCGTTTTCACGAGCGGAGGTTAGAGCGAGCCCAGTGTAGGCAGAGGTTTCGGCTGGCTCCCACCTTCGCCAAACCTTTGGAATCTCCAGACCAGGCTCCTGAGCCCCATGAGCCTGTGGTAGAGTCTCGAGCAGGATCTAAGTCCCGGACCGCTCGTGCACTCCAGATTTGTCATCTTTGCCAACAGTCTGGACATCTTGCCTCCAGATGTCTCCAGCGGTCGAGGAAACGTCAGCGTCTAGTGGTAGTTGGTGGAGGTGCACTAGACACGGCGACGTTTGCCTCCAAATTGTCCTTTAAGGGGACAATAACATTGGGCTCATCCTCTCACTCGGTGGAACTCTGCGTGGATTCTGGGGCGGAGGGCAATTTTATGTCTTCAGCCTTCGCCCAACGTCACGCAATTCCTCTGGTCATGCTATCTCAACCAGTAACGGTACGAGTGGTGAATGGGTCGACACTGCCCACACAGATTACACATCAAACTATCCCTTTTACTCTGTCCATGTCACCATCTCATCAGGAGATTATATCTCTACTCGTCATTCCTGAGGGAATTGATGAGGTTCTCTTGGGGATACCTTGGTTACGGTACCACTCTCCTCACATCGAGTGGTCCTCAGGCAGAATTCTGGGATGGGGTGAATCTTGTGGGAACAGGTGTCATCAAGAGTGCGTTCAGGTTACTACTACAGAGGTACCCGCAGATCTCTCCTCTCTCCCCAAGCAATATTGGTCTTATGCAGACGTATTCTCCAAAAAGGCAGCGGAGACTCTTCCGCCCCATCGCCCCTATGACTGTCCTATTGATCTCTTGCCTGGTGCTGAGCCTTCCCGGGGTCGAGTCTATCCATTATCTCTCCCGGAAACGGAGGCAATGTCTCAGTACATACAAGAGAATCTGGCAAGAGGGTTCATCAGGAAGTCAGTGTCACCTGCTGGGGCAGGGTTCTTTTTCGTGCAGAAGAAGAATGGAGAACTACGTCCATGCATAGACTACAGGGGTCTTAATGCTATCACAGTTAAGAACAAGTACCCTTTGCCGTTGATATCTGAGCTTTTCGATAGGCTTCGGGGAGCTAGAGTCTTTACTAAACTAGATCTGCGGGGTGCTTATAACCTGATTCGCATCCGTGAGGGGGACGAGTGGAAAACGGCATTTAACACCAGAGATGGGCACTATGAGTATCTGGTGATGCCCTTCGGGCTCTCTAATGCACCTGCCGTTTTCCAAGACTTTGTCAACGACATCTTCCGGGATATGCTTTCCACCTCGGTTGTAGTCTATCTGGATGATATTCTCATCTTTTCTCCAGATATTGACTCCCACTGGAGAGATGTTGGCAGAGTCTTCGACCTCCTACGGGCAAACTCTCTTTACGCAAAGTTGGAGAAGTGTGTGTTTGAGCAGGAGTCCTTACCTTTCCTGGGCTATATCATCTCCACCCAGGGATTGGCTATGGATCCTGCCAAACTACAGGCTGTGATGGACTGGCAAGAGCCCCATTCTCTTAAAGTGGTGCAGCGCTTTATGGGGTTCATAAACTATTACCGCCAGTTCATTCCCCACTTCTCAACCCTGGTAGCTCCCTTGGTAGCCCTCACCAAGAAGGGAGCGAATCCCAAATTGTGGTCGGAAGAGGTCTCTAAGGCCTTCACTTCTATTAAGTCCCATTTTGCTAGCGCTCCCATCTTACATCGTCCCGATGTGGATAAGCCATTCCTACTGGAGGTGGATGCCTCGTCCGTTGGTGCTGGAGCAGTCCTCTACCAAAAGGATGCTCAAGGTCGGAAGGATCCATGCTTCTTCTTCTCCAAGACCTTCACGCCAGCGGAGAGGAACTACTCCATCGGGGACAGGGAGTTGCTAGCAATGAAGTTGGCCTTTTCGGAGTGGAGACACCTTCTGGAAGGTGAGCGGTTTCCCTTCCAAGTTTACACGGACCACAAAAATTTGGTCTATTTGCAGACAGCTCAGCGGCTAAATTCTCGCCAGGCCAGATGGTCCCTGTTCTTCTCCCGGTTCCACTTTTCCCTTCATTATCTCGCCGGGGAGAAGAATATCCGTGCTGACGCTCTCTCTCGCTCCCTTATGTCAACTGAGGAGGAGGAAGAGGAGCCTCGGCTTATTGTCCCTTCCGAGAGCCTGAGAACCGTGGCGCCGGTTTCGCTAGAGTCTGTGCCTCCGGGCAAGACTTTTGTGCCCATTAATTTGTGACCGGAGGTTCTCTCTTGGGCTCATTCGTCCAGGGTGGGTGGACACTTTGGGACAAAGAGGACATCTGAGCTACTGGCGAGGACGTACTGGTGGTCGCATATGGTCCAGGATGTCAGGGATTATGTTCTGGCGTGTGTCTCCTGCGCCAAAAATAAATCTCCGCGTCAAAGGCCAGCTGGTTTGCTCTATCCCTTGCCGGTGGCAGATAGGCCCTGGGAGATGGTCGGGATGGACTTTGTTGTGGGTTTGCCCAAGTCTCGCAGCTGTACCATCATTTGGGTCATCACCGATTATTTTTCAAAAATGGTGCATTTGGTGCCGCTACCACGGTTACCTTCTGCACGGGCCTTGGCAGCGTTGTTCATTAAGCACATCTTCCGCCTACATGGTATGCCAGACAAAATTGTCAGTGACCGGGGTCCCCAGTTTGCGTCTCGGTTCTGGAGAGAGCTCTGTCGTCTTCTCAGTATTGAGTTGAATCTCTCTTCCGCTTATCATCCCGAGACGAATGGGTTGGTAGAGAGGGCCAACCAGACCTTGGTCACATACCTGCGACATTTTGTTTCAGCCAGGCAGGATGACTGGGCATCCTTGCTATCATGGGCAGAGTTTACACTGAACAACGCCGTAGCCGACTGCACTGGACAAACCCCATTCCTCCTCAACTATGGTCAGCATCCACGGGTACCTGTGCCTATGCCCGTGTCTTCCGCCGACTCCAGGGTGGCATACTGGGCTGTGGAGGCACGGGATATTTGGGACCGCACTCAGGATGCCATTCGGGCCTCTAAGGAGAGAATGAGGTCCTCCGCCGATGCTCATCGGCGCCCCGCTCCGACCTTTGCTCCTGGCGACTTGGTGTGGCTCTCCGCCCGTAACATCAGGCTGCGAGTTGAGTCCACTAAATTTGCTCCTCGCTACTTGGGCCCATTCAAGGTCCTCGAGCAGGTTAATCCTGTGGTCTATCGTTTGGCCCTTCCGCCACGCCTGGGTATCATCGGGTTCGTCTACGGACGATTATGAGGTGAACGCTATTTTGGGGTGCAAGGTGGTGCGTGGTAAAAATTTTTATTTGGTAGACTGGAAGGGTTATGGCCCCGAGGACAGGTCCTGGGAGCCTGTTGAGCACATTCGGGCTCCGCAGCTCATTTCTGCTTTCGAACGTAGCGAGGCCCAAGGAGGGGGGGGGGGGCCCTAGGAGGGGGGATAATGTTAGGAGTCGAGTTTCCTCTGCTGCACAGGGGGAATCTCGATCCATCTCCGCTGCGGTCTCCCATTCTCCTCCAGCCGCAGTGGAGTCTGCTCAGCAGGGACGTCGATCCCAGCGTCTCGCTCAGTCTGACTCTGTGCGAAGAGTTGCTGCTGCTTCTCCAGTCTCTGCCATTAAAGTCAGTGCTGGTCAGCAGCGAGCGGACTTCTCTGGGACTAAGTCCTTGTCTGCACGTACTGAGCATGCCCAGGGTAAGATCTCCCGTTGGAGATCGAGGGTCATGTGCTCAGGCTCTGCAGCACATTCCATTGGTCCTCTTGGCAGGTCTTGGAAGGGCAAAAGTGCTGTAGCCACTTCCTGTGCTGCAACTATATAAACTGCGCATGACCGCACGGCCATGCGCTAGTATTGTCTCATAATGTTATATGTGTGTGTGTAGATGAATGTATGTCGATGGATGAAAGCTCCTAAATATCCCTCCCTAGAGTTGTTGTCTGCTCGCGGATGTTGGTAGCTATCTAGCGCCCGACTAATCATCTGCACGATACACACATTACAGCGTCCTCTTGCTGTGTCCGCCTGTACGGCGCCGTGCGCTTGCCTTGCACTTTCCATACCCAAGCCAGTGTGGTTGGTGGCGTCCGTCAGTGCGGCATTGCTCGCACTCCTGTGCATTTATATATTTATACTTAGTTTCCTTACACACCCAGTTGTGGTGTAGTGCCAGCGAGGGTCTAATCGGACTTCAATCCCAGTTGGGGTTAAGTACGCTGACTACTCGCTCGCGCTTTAGGTGCGATACCGCGATCCTGTGACGCAACAGGATTGCTCCCTTCACGCTGGGTGAGGTTGAACCCACGTGTATATACTTTAGTGTACCGCCATATAGTCTGTATTTACTAGCAGCAGGTTTTCACCTGCACGGTGGACCCCGGACTGCGAACGCATCTATATCACCTTTCTTGGTGCGTTCCGCCAGTCCTAACAGGATGTTTCAGTAATATTAGTATTAAATGACTGTGGTAATGACCTATGTTCCTATAAAATATCTGGGCTAGTTACCATGATGAGGTCGAACCTGGAACGATTTCTTAGTTTTTTCCCCAAACTCCTACTGGATTGATTGGAGATAGTTCTGTGAGCTGTGTGGCAGGGAGCTCGTGACGCGATGGTGGTGGAGTGGACCAGACACATCATGAACACACGTATGTCCATGTTCGTTTGGGATAAGACATCGCTTGCTAGAAGGCGACAACTCATCTCTTTTAAGATCAGATGGTGTCCACCTTACAGACAATGGTCTGGACATTTTCTTGTCTGGTCTTCAAGATGGGATAGAGCAAGCTTTGTGTCTGATGGGTTGGTTTCGGAGTCCTCCTTAGCTGTTATTAATGAAAGAAGCACCGAAATGTTGCAACTAAGTAGTCTGACTTGCCTGTAGATGGTTTAGAACATTTGGCTAGAGGTCTTTTGTTAAGCTTTAAGTGCTTCCTTTTTATTGTTATATTTCTATGAAAAAATTAAATTAAAAGCTGTGACAGACCTTCACCCATCAATTCTGTATGTTTTGTTAGATGGGATGTTCAGAGAGGAGGAGGGGATTACTCAGGAATGTTTGCAGGGGTTGCTGCAGTCTGGATGGCAGGACACTGATTAAGGAATGTGCCAATGACTGCAGCACCCTGCTCCCTCATCATGTTTGGTTTGTCTCTCTTCCCCCCTCTCTGTTATACTGAGTGTGGTCTGCCCCATTTTAATATAGTCAATGAAAGCCCATTGGGGCTAAGTTCAACCCTTTTCCCTTGATTTACATATGGTGAAGGAGCTTGTCTCCTCCTCTTCCCCTTTCGGTTCTGGAGGTGCTCGACCCACTCTTCCTCCCTTGTTTGAGTGTATTTTAACACTTGTTATTTTATTTTAAGGGGTAACATTTTTCCTTATGGAGAGTGACTTACCAGCCGGCTTGTCAAGGTAAGGAGGCTTATTCGCTGTGCCATGCTCCTTTGGGAAATTAAATATGCAAATTGCCTCTTCTGAGAAAAAGAGGACTTAAACTCTATAGCGCCACCTGTTGGAAGTAGCTATCCTACAAGTCACAATCAACCCTTTAACGAGTCGTGCAATATGACTTAGGATAAAAGCCAAATCAGTATCTCAATTTGCAGACACTAAGGGGTAGACCTCAGTCCAGAGCCTCTCACCTAGCCAAATCAATTCTCATGCTTCGCACTGACGAGGGCCAACAGCCCGAAACACCGTGTCTGCGAATTGAGATACTGATTTGGCTTGGTCATATTGCACGACTCGTTAAAGGGTTGATTGTGACTTGTAGGATCGCTACTTCTAACAGGTTGCGCTATAGAGTTTAAGTCCTCTTTTTCTCAGAAGAGGCAATTTGCATATTTTATTTTAGAAATTCAAGCCACAGTGGCTGTTATTAATGACAGAAGCACCGGAATGTTCGCCTAAGTAGGCTGACTTGCCTGTAGATGTTTCAGGGCATTTGGCTACTGGTCTTTTGTTAAGTTTTAAGTATTTCCTACTGTTATATTTCTATGACAACTTTAATTAAAGCTGTGACCGACCTTCACTCACCAAATTTGTGTATTTGTCTCGTTATTGTTAGATGGGGTAGTTGGGGAGAGGGATTATTCAGGAGTGTTTGCACGGGTCACTGCAGTGTTCTCTAATAAGGTCCCAGTGCCAGATGAGTATGTGGTGCTCCGTGTTCTCCTAATAATGATTTTCTCGGAATAGCTAATCCTTGATGTCCGTTGATCTTCTTTTACATATAGAATAACATTTATAGCACATAAACATTTTTACAACATTGATACATTGAATAATTTTATTGCGAAACGGAGCACTTAAGTTGTGTAATAATAATAGAAGGTCACATTAAGTGTTCACATGATTATTATGAGAGGAAAAACAGTGAGTCAGGATATCATTCAGAGGAAAGTGCTTGTTGTTGAGTTTTATAGGCTTCACCTATTTTGGCACATTATGATTTGGAATCAGGGTGAGGTAAATCGTACAGACACTATGCCAGGTATTGCAAGATCCCTGTCCCAATGCCGGAGGTGCCCAAGCTATATCATAAGGTGCCATGCATAGCAGAAATTACAGTGACACACCTTACTCTATACCCTTCCTTCAGGTGCCTCCTGCCATTATTGTTTGGAGTGAAATGCTGAGTAATCTCGTCCAGAAGAGGCGAGAGACGTGTGGGCTGCCTGGGATTCTTCTGTTATACTGAAATAATGGAGTCCTGTTTATACTAATGTACTGACTACAGCTCAGACTGATAACATGGAATAGTGTACATAGCTGGCAATGGCACAACGATAAGCTCGGATATGACCTTCCTTTTATGTGAACTTTGTATAAAGCAAAATATATAGACGATAAATACCAAACAAGGGTCATCAGAACAACTGTGTCTATTGGGACATTACTGTACTTATGTCGACAATTCTGCCTATTTGGGAGGTAAAATATAGTTGGTACGTCAGTTCATGTACCTGAAATAAGAAAATAAATCAATGGATCCAATTATAGACAAAACCCACTTTTAGAGATTTATGGTCAACGAGGCTTGGAAGTTATAGTCAATTGTGAGCCAATTTGGTGTTTTGGGAGAATGGAACAAATAAGTGGCATGAAAATAAAAGATTATTTGATCCTTCAAGCCTTTATTGTGTTTAGAGGGTCTCTTCAGAGGGAAACTTGAGATTATTTATGTCTTGTAATTCTGCAGGTACCATTCAGTAACTGAGTAGCATGGGAAAAGGCAGATAAGGTAAATTATAATAAATATGTCGGAGCCCGATGGCTGAAAACATAAGATAATTCAGATTTATGGCATCCATTCACAATCACAGTCAGATGCGATTATATCATTATAGTCCGTTCAGGTATCTCATAAAATGTTTTCTTTGAAACTATCGCAGTTTATGTTCCTTCCCAATACAGGAGATACAGTAGAATAATCCTTCGGTGCTAGTAGTATAAGAAAAACACATCAAATAATAGTATAAAAAAGTAAGGATTGACTTATTAGGTCCAATGTATTTTTCTCATAGATAAAACAATCCTTCAAAACAAAGTAAAACCCCATAAAACCTCTTGTTATGTGTAACTTGCTATATCCATGGTTTCGCCTATCCAGCTTTGTCCAGTGCATCACGAGTGAACTTTAATTTTTTGGAGGAAAATTATAACATAAATAAGTAAAATAATTAACAAAAAAAAATGCAGATCTCTGTAAACAAAATTAAAACATTTATTTATTCCTTTTAAAAATGTATTACCTCCCTAAACAGCACATAAAGAATCCAAAAAGCAAACACAATACATAATCTCATATTGCACTATTTCTTAATATTCATTTGGATATTACAGGACAGTCGTATATAAGAATACTTATTGCGTTTAGATTGTTCATGCGCCATATAGTGATGTCATTTTTTTAATATTAACTTAACACACAGATGTTCTTATTTCATTGCGTGACCTTTGTCTGGTGATCTAACAGAGATCTGGTGTGTTTTTCTTGTTATCTATTTTCCTTTATTTCCAAATGCTAATTACTCAAAATCATTATGATTTGCGTAGATGCGGCCTTTACTGCAAACAGTTTTTCATTCGTAAATCATCAGTATAGTCTCCCTTTAAGCATGTTGGTTAGTTTTTCGAGCCGATGCACAAGATATTGCCCAGTTGTCTCATTATTTGATTTATTCGTCGATCTAAGGAAAATAGAAATCTAGTAACTCAGGAACAAAATGGGAAATTGTAGTAATCTGAATGATTTCTTCCATATTTGATCCCCAAATATAAAATCATTACTAGTATGTTCAACCAACTCCTCAGAAAGGCAAATAAATGTCACAATCCTTTTATATAACAATCACTGATCAATAAATTTACGTCTTTGAACATGTCTGCTCACATTTTCTAATGAATCAAATGATTTTGTTTGAGTAAATAATTATTGTTCCCACTGTTATGATGACTTTCAGTCTTACTTTTGGGTCCCCTTGGCGTGAGAACCTGTATGGGTCTCGCGCTGACTCTGGAGCTGCATTGCAGCAATCAAGGGGATGTCCCCCAAAGTTGTGTAGAGGGGGAAACAAACACTTGCCCTTTTGTTCTGGGGGCAAATATTTCCACCATAATGGTTGTAATTTAGGTCTGTCCTATGGAGCCTCCTTACTCAAGTATGCCACTATTACTATAGCGTTAAGGCCGGTTTCACATTTGCGTTCCGGGGCTTTGCGGAGGGCTGCATACGTCCTCTGCTAACCCCCTCCTACTTCCTCATACTTCTGCATGCGTCCTGCGTACCTATCTTTAACATTGGGTACGCAGGACATGCGGATGTATGCAGATGTGTCGTTTTGACGCGCCTGCTGTCCACACAAAACGCAACTTGTTGCGTTCCCGTGCGGTGAGAGGGCGCGTCAAAACAACGCATCCGCATACATCCACATCTCTTGCGTACCCAATGTTAGAGACAGTTACACAGGACGCATGCAGAAGTATGCGGAAGTAGGCGGGGCTTAACAGAGGACCTACGCAGCCCTCCGCAAAGCCCTGGAATGCAAATGCAAACTTAGCCTAAGCCCTTGGCTTAATTTTCTTAAATAGAGATTTACTGAGATACATACCGCTTTCTATGCAAAATACTAGCGTACAAAGGTGGCAACCATGAGGACTAGCAAGTTATGCGCAGCCCTGGGCAGTGGCAGTCTTTCTACTTGTGGTTCACTTGCAAAACCATGCAGACATTATGATGGCTTTTAACCTTGGCAGCTTTGTGTCTCTGTAGTTAAAAGCCACAGTATGGCTGCTGCGTGTGAACGCAGCCTAAGGCCCTAAATCCATCCAAGAATCCACAGGGAAATCTGCAACACAAATCTTCATCATATTTTATGGATTTTGGTATAATTTTTTTGTGAACTTCTGTAGTGGATTCCAAAGCCTGATGCATAATATAAAAAAAGCTGTATATTCACCTTAGGCTATGTTCACACCTAGGAAGGGGGCTGCGGGTTCTCCCGCGGGTTTTCCCGCAGCGGATTTGATAAATCTGCAGGGCACACCCGCTGCGGTTATGCCTGCAGATTTATCGCGGTTTGTGTTGCGGGTTCCGCTGCGGGATTTACTCCTACTATTGATGCCGCATATGCAGCAATATGCAGCATCAATAGTAATGTTAAAAATAATAAAAATAATGATATACTCACCCTCTGACGTTCCGATCTCCTCGGCGCTGCAGGCGGCGGTCTGGTTCTAAAGATGCTGTGCGAGAAGGACCTTCGTGATGTCACGGTCATGTGACCGCGACGTCACCGCAGGTCCTGGTCGCATAGCAAACCTGAGACCGGATGGCCGCGTGCAGCGCTGAGGAGGTCGGGACGTCAGAGGGTGAGTATATCATGATTTTTTATTTTAATTCTTTTTTTTTTTTTTACACAAATATGGTTCCCGGGGCCTGGAGGAGAGTCTCCTCTCCTCCACCTCGGGTACCACCCGCACATTATTTGCTTACTTCCCGCATGGTGGGCACAGCCCCATGCGGGATGTAAGCGGATCAATGCATTCCTATGGGTGCAGAATCGCTGCGATTCTGCACAAAGAAGTGACATGCTGTGGGTTGTAAACCGCTGCGTTCCCGCGCGGTTTTTCCCGCAGCATGTGCACAGCGGCTTGCGGTTTCCATAGGGTTTACATGTTACTGTAAACGCAATGGAAACTGCGGAGGACCCGCAGCGGCAAAATCGCCGCAGTTCCGCGGTAAAAACCGCAAAGTGTGAACATGGCCTTACTAGTGTAAGAAGAATGCATTCATGATCCTTCCTGCCGATCCCTGTTTTTATAGCTCCAATGATGTTTTGTATCAAGGACATGTTATCGACAGAACCCTGATAGCAAAGACAATTTGGTACCTGGGAAGTGTCTGAGGTTACGCTACTTTACATTTTGAATTTTTAAAGTTTAGATAGTTGTTTGCAAGTGTGGATTTGCCTGTGAATTTAAAAGTCTGCATTGCAGTTTAGTTCCTGCTTTGCAAAATTTCCTTCATTCATCGGCTTCTTTTTTCCACTTCAGATTTCACCTCTGGAAATCCTTAACTAAAGATCCACCTAAAATCAACTAAAATATGAGAGTCCTCAGTGGTTGATACCCTTTAATGGCCAACTGAAAAGGTGGTAACAAATAGCAAGCTTTAGAAATTACTTAGGTCCCTTCATCAGGCATAGAATAACACAAAATCTGAAGATTCCCATATTTATACACAAGAGGACACGGGAATAATGCAATAGATAAGACAAGTGATGTGAAGCGTGACGTGCTTGATGCCACTTGTCTTATCTAGCACATTATTCCTGTGTCTTCTTGTGTATAAATATGTGATTCTATGCCTGATGAAGGGAGCTAAGTGGTTTCTAAAGCTTGCAATTTGTTACCATCTTTTCAGTTAGCCATTAAAAGGTATCAACCACTGAGGACTCTCAAATTCGAATAGTTTTCTATCTACTGGCTAACACGGTACAAAGATATATGTTTTTTGTAAATCCCACAGCATTCTGTACCCTAATTATATTTGGAGTGAGATCCCCATGTAGGGGCTGTGCTGTACATCCTGCGAAGTAAGAAACAGCTATTGAAAAGTCATCTTGCAGAAAACAATGACCGACAGTAGCCGTGGTGTCACCAGCCTAAAATGTAAAAAAAACAAAGCACATGAGCTTATTCTTTGGAGAGGAAGTTTTGACTGTGCAGTTGGAGATTCCTGATTAGGGCCTGATGACATACTCAGCGCTGGGCGCTCTGCTATTGGTGAGGTGAGAGCAGGCTAGGCTCAGTGTCTGATCTCAGAGCAGCAGCCCTGCCCTGAGCTTGGAAACCAGATACATTTCATGTCAGGCAGCTCTCATCTCCACACCCCTGGCTTGAACTCCCACTCCTGCTCCTCATCCCAGAGCCAGAGCTCCTGGCTGAAAACACGTGGATTCCTCTCCCTGGATTACACTTATTATTCATTCATCTCTTCTGACCGTCTTACTTCTAAATCCCTATTGATATCGTTTGGACATTTTTTTGCATTTCTTTACGTCTAAAGTTGGTTCACATGCAGGATTGTTGTATGGATTAGAAGAAGAAAACTTTTTGGTGGCAAATTTGGAATTCCCAGAATGATGCAGTGCAGTTGATGGTGTTGGCAGTGCTGGTCAAGCATTGATTACAGTCTCAGACATGCTGGAGCTGCCAGTCTGTGATTGACAGCAAATATGCAGACCTATCCCTGACAGTGAGTGGCGGAGCTGCTTCAGCTTGCATCTGGTGAGGTAATATGTATGTGCGTATGATGATTGAGTCTTATTACAGCTCTTCCCCTGCCAGGAGAGAGTCCTGGTTACCCTGCTCCCATATGAGTAGGACAATTCAAGCACATTCTATCGAGTTTGGAGAGTTCTGACCAGAATTCACTGTCAATGTATCGTTTACAGATGTGGACATGGGCTATTCCGGCATCTGATCACAAACACCAGGAAGACTTTTGGGGTCATGCATCAATGCTGCCGTTCCTATGAACTAAAGCATTTATTTAATCTATGGCTTTCACTGTTTGTTTGTGCACAGCATTATTTAAGCTATATTTATATATTATTATATAGGCATGTTATGGATCAGACTTGTGTGACGGAACCATTCTTTTATTATTAAGTGATTCTTATATAGCTTATATATTCATCATATTCCGCAGTGCTGTACAGGCATTATCATCGCTGTGCCCATTGGAGCTCACAATCATAATTTCCCTATCACTATGTATTGGGAGTATGGGAGGAAACCGGAAAACACGGTGGAAGCCCATGTGAACACATACAAACTCCGTGCGGATGTTGTTCTTGGTGGGATTTGAACCCAGGACACCAGCGCTGCAAGGCTGCAGTGCTAACCTCTGAGCCACCTTGCTGCCCTTTAATCCTTTGGTCATTAGCACTTTCTCCCATAGCGTTAGGTCTGAATGTCTAAATAGGTCCTTTTCAGTTAAAAAATAAGGAAAATGTTATTGTTGTTTTTAGGCGTTATAGTAAATGTAATTGTTGTTTGTAGGAGCCATAGTAAATGTAATGGTTTTTGGTATTTGGAAGGAGCCATAGTAAATGTCATTGTTGTTGGTAGGACCTATAGTAAATGTCATTGTTGTTGGTAGGAGCCTTAGTAAATGTCATTGTTGTTTGTAGGACCCATAGTAAATGTCATTGTTGGTACAAGCCATAGTAAATGTCATTGTTTTTGGCAGAAGCCATAGTAAATATCATTGTTTTGATAGGAGCCATAGTAAATGTCATTGGTAGGAGCCATAGTAAATGTCATTGTTTTGGTAGGAGCCATAGTAAATGTCATTGTTTTGGTAGGAGCCATAGTAAATGTCATTGATTTGGTAGGAGCCATAGTAATTGTCATTGTTTTTGGTAGAACTCATAGTAAATGTCATTGTTTTTGGTAGAACCCATAGTAAATGTCATTGTTTTGGTAGGAGCCATAGTAAATGTCATTGTTTTTGGTAGAACTCATAGTAAATGTCATTGTTTTTGGTAGGAGCCATAGTGAATGTCATTGTTTTTGGTAGGAGCCATAGTAAATGTAATTGTTCTTGGTAGGAGCCATAGTAAATGTCATTATTTTTGGTAGGAGCCATAGTGATTGTCATTGTTCTTGGTAGGAGCCATAGTAATCGTCATTGTTCTTGGTAGGAGCCATAGTGATCGTCATTGTTCTTGGTAGGAGCCATAGTAAATGTCATTGTTGTTTGTAGGACCCATAGTAAATGTCATTGTTGGTACAAGCCCTAGTAAATGGCATTGTTGTTGGTAGAACATATAGTAAATGTCATTATTTTTGGTAGGACTCATAGTAAATGTCATTGTTGGTACGAGCCCTAGTAAATGGCATTGTTCTTGGTAGGAGCCATAGTAAATGTCATTGTTTTTGGTAGGAGGCCTAGTAAATGGCATTGTTTTTGGCAGGAGCCCTAGTAAATGGCATTGTTTTTGGCAGGAGCCCTAGTAAATGGCATTGTTGGTAGAATCCATAGTAAATGTCATTGTTCTTGTTTGGTGTAATAGTAAATGTCATTGTTGTTGGTTGGCACCATAGTAAATGTCATTATTTTTGGTAGGACTCAGTAAATGTCACTGTTGGTACGAGCCCTAGTAAATGGCATTGTTCTTGGTAGGAGCCCTAGTAAATGGCATTGTTTTTGGCAGGAGCCCTTGTAAATGGCATTGTTGTTGGTAGAACCCATAGTAAATGTAATTGTTTTTGGTTGGCGCCATAGTAAATGTCATTGTTTTTGGTTGGCACCATGGTAAATGTTAACATTTGATTATAAATACACATAAATTGTTTATAAAAAAACAAAACTAACACTGAAATGCATTATAGGGGATAAATGTATGAATGCTGGTGGTCAACCACTGGGGTCCCAGCCATCATTAAAGCAGGGTCTCAAATTGCCCTGTGATGATGGAATGCGCATGCCTGACTATATCTCCCATCAATGTGTGGGCGATCGGTGGTCATAAACACACTACCACTTTCAATAGACCCACTGAAGTGAATCTAGCGGTGCTCATGCTTGTGTGCTCTCTAACTCCATTTACACAGGAGACTTTTGGACGTCTTTTTCACAGTTATACGGTCTCAGAGATGGGATCATACATCTGTCACCTGTATTATGGATATATTGCATTCGTTTTAATGGGGCAACCACGTTAATTAACTTATTACTAATTTAAAAAATAATGAATAATGTAAATCTAATTTACTAACCACACTAAACAGTTTCATATTCGATAAGCGCGTAAATATCAATATTTCACAGTAGAAATCTCTTCAGTCATTGACTATGGTGAGGACTTTATTACATTTAAGTGAGAAGCAATTCTAACATTATAAGAGGAACATGTCACAAGTATTATATTAGCCATTTCTTTTACATTCCGGGTAGCACATATTGTAAAAGCAAATTATAGAGACCGGCCCTGTTAATCTGGGTGTAGCATTAGTCATTGTGAATGAAAATTGTCATTGTGAAATTTTTTTTAGCAAAGTTAAGCTGGCTAAAGCTTTAATACTATGTATCTGAAATCCATGTGATAGATCCCTGTCTGCACCTTGTAATGGTTCTACACAAAACTGGCACGCACAAAAGAGACGGGCATGAATAGCTACTTCACTTGTTGTAAATTTGGACTCGGAGAGAAGGGCTAGACTTTTTAATGCAGGTTTAATGACTCTCTAAACAAAAAAAAATACAGGGTATATACAAAATCAATAAGATTTATGGTTCCAGTCAATCAAGTCAAAAAGACAGTTAACTTTTTCATTGAGCCATGGCAGATGCCCATTCATCTACTCACAGAATGGATTGCATTTGTTACCCAGTTCCTTTGTTCCTAAGTCTAACCTTAGTAGAGAGTATACTTATAAATCAATGTTTGTAGAAGGGGGAAAAATAGTTCTTATTTTACATTTTTTTTTCAAAAAATGATTTGCAGGAACTTAATAAAAACAGGAACCAAGACAAATCCCGTTACACTGGTGACCCTTTCATCCTTTGTTGGATGATTAATGTCTAGGTTCCTTCAGTGGCTACTGTAACAATGATATGATATTTTTGTAACATAGTAAGTGTAATTTTAGACTAGTTAAAGATTAATAAAATATTTTGTTCTGCTTCCCTAAATTGCTTACCTGCATTCGAATGACTGTGTGAAGAACTATATGTTATATGCGCTGAACTTATAACACTACAACATGAGTTCCTTCCAGCGTTGAACACAAAGACTTAAATCATTAGTGGAGGTTGTTATTAATGTCAACAAAGACATTTCGAGCTGTCCTCTCCCAACCGGCTTCCGTTTTCCAGGGTACGTGAGCATGCAGCACTATTATAACTGTAAGCAACCTTGTACTCTTGTCAGCAAACAAGTAGTTAATACTAAAGGCCTTTAAATGGGAAACTGAACAATAGGTCATAAACTTATTTCCCCTACCGATTATAGAGGAATGCCACCCAATAGTATGGCTTACAAGATTGATCAAATATGTTGCGTAATAAAGTAGCCAGTGGCAACATTATACTCATATATTGTTATATTATTGTTTATATTTTAGTGTCCGCAATGTTTAGGGTTTGTGAATTCTTTTGTGGTGTAAGAGATGATTCACATTGTGTCACTAACTAAGGGGCAACAGCAGGGACCTTGGTCCGTCATATTAGAGGGCACTATGATGCATCTTCTATGATGCATCTGATGTAAATACATCATTGTAAATACACACCTGTACTTTGTATCTCCCCCACCTCATTGTAGATTGTAAGCTCTCACGAGCAGGGTCGTCTTATTTTGCTTTAATTATTGTATTGTTAACGTTGTTACTTATGACTTTTGTGTTTGAAACTGTAAAGCGCTGCGGAATATGTTGGCGCTATATAAATAAAGATTATTATTATTATTATTATCTTCTGCTCTTTTCTCTTTTGATGCTCTCAGTAGGTTGAGATACAAAACAGAAAGGAGATAGCTGCATACTTATTGTTAATCTATGGTATGTTCACTAGAAAAAAGATATGTATGTAGCTTTTTTTATTTTTACCTTTATTACCATATAGTAAAACGTCACTTAAATTGGACTTTCGTGGTAGCTCACGTTGACCATCTCAAGTGAAGTCTTCCATCCCAGACACAAAATTTGCTCATACTTTGCAAATGTCTGGTGCCATCCTTTTTATTGGCACTGGCACTGGTGTTGTGAATTCTGTGGCCAAGCTCCCTCCTGTGGTCGAGAGTGGTACTTCGGCTGGTTCTGTCTATGAGCTTCCTTTGGTGGATGAGAGTGGTACTGCGGCTTCTGAGTTTCCTTCCTCAGGTGATGAGGTTAAGTCGTTAGGTGCTGCTCTATTTAACTCCACCTGGTGCTTTGATCCTGGCCTAGGATTAGGGATTGCGGTCAGCAGAGTTCCCACGTCTCAGAGCTCGTCCTTTGTTTTTGGTAATTGTCAGGTCACTTTGTGTGCTCTGAACTTCAATGTCCATTGTGGTTCTGAATTACCTGTTCATAACAGTACTGGAGGCCCAAAGTACTAATGCTTCTCAATAGAGGGAAAAGAGAAGTTCTGAGACCATTTTTTTTCCTTTGCACTGTGTTCTGTCTTTCTTTTCCCCTTTACATCAGGGTGGTTCAGAACACAGGTGTGGACATGGACATTCAAGGTCTGTTCTCTTTGATGGATAATCTCGCTATAAATGTACGGAATATTCAAGATTTAGTGGTTCAGAATCCTATGTTAGAACCTAAGATTCCTATTCCTGAGTTATTTTCTGGAGATAGAGCAAAGTTTTTGAATTTTAAAAATAATTGTAAACTATTTCTGGCTTTGAAACCCCGTTCCTCTGGTGACCCAGTACAACAAGTTAAGATCATTATTTCTTTATTACGTGGCGACCCTCAAGACTGGGCATTTTCCCTTGCGCCAGGAGATCCTGCATTATGTAATATTGATGCGTTTTTTCTGCCGCTCGGATTGCTGTACGACGAACCTAATTCAGTGGATCAGGCAGAGAAAAATTTGCTGGCTCTGTGTCAGGGTCAGGATGAGATAGAGATTTATTGTCAGAAGTTTAGAAAGTGGTCCGTGCTCACTCAATGGAATGAATGTGCGCTGGCAGCTATTTTCAGAAAGGGTCTCTCTGAAGCTCTTAAGGATGTCATGGTGGGATTTCCTATGCCTGCTGGTCTGAATGAGTCTATGTCTTTGGCCATTCAGATCGGTCGACGCTTGCACGAGCGTAAATCTGTGCACCATTTGGCGGTATTATCTGAGCATGAACCTGAGCCTATGCAGTGCGATAGGACTTTGACCAGAGCTGAAAGGCAAGAACACAGACGTCAGAATGGGCTGTGTTTCTACTGTGGTGATTCCACTCATGCTATCTCCGATTGTCCTAAGCGCACTAAGCGGTTCGCTAGGTCTGCCACCATTGGTACGGTACAGTCGAAATTTCTTTTGTCCGTTACTTTGATCTGCTCTTTGTCTTCCTATTCTGTCATGGCATTTGTGGATTCAGGCGCTGCCCTGAATTTGATGGACTTGGAGTTTGCTAGGCGCTGTGGGTTTGTCTTGGAGCCCTTGCAGTGTCCTATTCCATTGAGAGGAATTGATGCTACGCCTTTGGCCAAGAATAAGCCTCAGTATTGGACCCAGCTGACCATGTGCTTGGCTCCTGCGCACCAGGAGGATATTCGCTTTCTGGTGTTGCATAATGTGCATGATGTGGTCGTGTTGGGGTTGCCATGGCTACAAGTCCATAACCCAGTATTAGATTGGAAATCAATGTCTGTGTCCAGCTGGGGTTGTCAGGGGGTACATGGTGATGTTCCATCTCTGTCTATCTCATCATCCACCCCTTCTGAGGTCCCAGAGTTCTTGTCTGATTACCGGGATGTATTCGATGAGCCCAAGTCCAATGCCCTACCTCCGCATAGGGATTGTGATTGTGCTATCGATTTGATTCCTGGTAGTAAGTTTCCTAAGGGTCGACTGTTTAATTTGTCTGTGCCTGAGCACGCCGCTATGCGGAGTTACGTGAAGGAGTCTTTGGAGAAGGGTCATATTCGCCCGTCATCGTCGCCATTGGGAGCAGGGTTCTTTTTTGTGGCCAAGAAGGATGGTTCGCTGAGACCTTGTATTGATTACCGCCTTCTAAATAAAATTACGGTCAAATTTCATAACCCCTTGCCGCTGCTGTCTGATTTGTTTGCTCGGATTAAGGGGGCTAGTTGGTTCACCAAGATAGATCTTCGTGGTGCGTATAATCTTGTGCGTATTAAACGGGGCGATGAATGGAAAACAGCATTTAATACGCCCGAAGGCCATTTTGAGTACCTGGTTATGCCATTCGGACTTTCTAATGCTCCATCAGTGTTTCAGTCCTTTATGCATGACATCTTCTGAGAGTACCTGGATAAATTCCTGATTGTATACTTGGATGATATTTTGGTCTTCTCAGATGATTGGGAGTCTCATGTGAAGCAGGTCAGAATGGTGTTCCAGGTCCTGCGTGCTAATTCTTTGTTTGTGAAGGGGTCAAAGTGTCTCTTTGGTGTTCAGAAGATTTCATTTTTGGGGTTCATTTTTTCTCCTTCTACTATCGAGATGGACCCTGTTAAAGTTCAGGCCATTTATGATTGGACTCAGCCAACAACTCTGAAGAGTCTGCAGAAGTTCCTGGGCTTTGCTAATTTTTATCGTCGCTTCATCGCTAATTTTTCTAGCATTGCTAAACCGTTGACTGATTTAACCAAGAAGGGTGCTGATGTGGTCAATTGGTCTTCTGCTGCTGTGGAAGCTTTTCAGGAGTTGAAGCGTCGTTTTTCTTCTGCCCCTGTGTTGTGCCAACCAGATGTTTCGCTTCCGTTCCAGGTCGAGGTTGATGCTTCTGAGATTGGAGCAGGGGCTGTTTTGTCGCAGAGAAGTTCTGATTGCTCGGTGATGAAACCATGCGCCTTCTTTTCCAGGAAGTTTTCGCCTGCTGAGCAAAATTATGATGTTGGCAATCGAGAGATGCTAGCCATGAAGTGGGCATTCGAGGAGTGGCGTCATTGGCTTGAAGGAGCTAAGCATCGCGTGGTGGTCTTGACTGATCACAAAAACTTGACTTATCTCGAGTCTGCCAAACGGTTGAATCCTAGACAGGCTCGTTGGTCGCTGTTTTTCTCCCGTTTTGACTTTGTGGTTTCGTACCTTCCGGGCTCTAAGAATGTGAAGGCGGATGCCCTGTCTAGGAGTTTTGTGCCCGATTCTCCGGGTTTGTCTGAGCCGGCGGGTATTCTCAAAGAGGGGGTAATTTTGTCTGCCATCTCCCCTGATTTGCGGCGGGTGCTGCAAAACTTTCAGGCTAATAGACCTGACCATTGCCAGCGGAGAAACTGTTTGTCCCTGATAGGTGGACGAATAAAGTTATCTCTGAGGTTCATTGTTCGGTGTTGGCTGGTCATCCTGGAATCTTTGGTACTAGAGATTTGGTGGCTAGATCTTTTTGGTGGCCGTCTCTGTCGCGGGATGTGCGTTCTTTTGTGCAGTCCTGTGGGATTTGTGCTCGGGCTAAGCCCTGCTGTTCTCGTGCCAGTGGGTTGCTTTTGCCCTTGCCGGTCCCGAAGAGGCCTTGGACACATATCTCTATGGATTTTATTTCGGATCTCCCCGAATGTCGGTCATTTGGGTGGTTTGTGATCGCTTCTCTAAGATGGTCCATTTGGTGCCCTTGTCTAAATTGCCTTCCTCCTCTGATTTGGTGCCGTTGTTTTTCCAGCATGTGGTTCGTTTACTTGGCATTCCAGAGAACATCGTTTCTGACAGAGGTTCCCAGTTTGTTTCGAGGTTTTGGCGAGCCTTTTGTGCTAGGATGGGCATTGATTTGTCTTTTTCCTCTGCTTTCCATCCTCAGACAAATGGCCAGACTGAACGAACCAATCAGACCTTGGAAACATATCTGAGATGTTTTGTTTCTGCTGATCAGGATGATTGGGTGTCCTTTTTGCCTTTGGCTGAGTTCGCCCTTAATAATCGGGCCAGCTCGGCTACTTTGGTTTCGCCGTTTTTCTGCAATTCTGGGTTCCACCCTCGTTTCTCTTCAGGGCAGGTTGAGTCTTCGGACTGTCCTGGTGTGGATACTGTGGTGGATAGGTTGCAGCAGATTTGGACTCATGTAGTGGACAATCTGACTTTGTCCCAGGAGAAGGCTCAACGTTTCGCTAACCACAGGCGCTGTGTGGGTCCCCGACTTCGTGTTGGGGATTTGGTTTGGTTGTCATCTCGTTATATTCCTATGAAGGTTTCCTCTCCTAAATTTAAGCCTCGTTTCATTGGTCCATATAGGATTTCTGAGGTCCTTAATCCTGTGTCTTTTCGTTTGACTCTTCCAGCTTCTTTTTCCATCCATAACGTGTTCCATAGGTCATTGTTGCGGAGATACGTGGCACCTGTGGTTCCATCTATTGATCCTCCTGCTCCGGTTTTGGTTGAAGGGGAATTGGAGTATATAGTGGAGAAGATTTTGGATTCTCGTGTTTCGAGACGTAAACTCCAGTATCTGGTTAAGTGGAAAGGTTATGGTCAGGAAGATAATTCCTGGGTCTTTGCCTCTGATGTCCATGCTGCTGATCTGGTTCGTGCCTTTCATGTGGCTCATCCTGGTCGGCCTGGGGGCTCTGGTGAGGGTTCGGTGACCCCTCCTCAAGGGGGGGTACTGTTGTGAATTCTGTGGCCAAGCTCCCTCCTGTGGTCGAGAGTGGTACTTCGGCTGGTTCTGTCTTTGAGCTTTCTTTGGTGGATGAGAGTGGTACTGCGGCTTCTGAGTTTCCTTCCTCAGGTGATGAGGTTAAGTCGTTAGGTGCTGCTCTATTTAACTCCACCTGGTGCTTTGATCCTGGCCTCCAGTCAATGTTCTAGTATTGGTCTTGCTTCCTCCTGGATCGTTCCTGTGGCCTGTCTATCCTGCATAAGCTAAGTTTTGCTTGTGTTATTTTTGCTTGCTATTTTTTCTGTCCAGTTTGCTTTATTGGTTTTTCTTGCTTGCTGGAAGCTCTGAGACGCAGAGGGAGCACCTCCGTACCGTTAGTCGGTGCGGAGGGTCTTTTTGCCCCTCTGCGTGGTTGTTTGTAGGTTTTTGTGTTGACCGCAAAGCTATCTTTCCTATCCTCGGTCTATTCAGTAAGTCGGGCCTCACTTTGCTAAATCTATTTCATCTCTGTGTTTGTATTTTCATCTTACTCACAGTCATTATATGTGGGGGGCTGCCTTTTCCTTTGGGGAATTTCTCTGAGGCAAGGTAGGCTTATTTTTCTATCTTCAGGGCTAGTTAGTTTCTCAGGCTGTGCCGAGTTGCATAGGGAGCATTAGGCGCAATCCACGGCTACCTCTAGTGTGGTGTGTTAGGATTAGGGATTGCGGTCAGCAGAGTTCCCACGTCTCAGAGCTCGTCCTTTGTTTTTGGTAATTGTCAGGTCACTTTGTGTGCTCTGAACTTCAATGTCCATTGTGGTTCTGAATTACCTGTTCATAACACACTGGTCCCCTGTGGTCCATCAGGTCCATCATTTGCATTGGTCCATCCCATGTCAGAGAAGCGTAGGGTGGGCCTGGTTCATACTTTCTACACTGACTGTGACAACCATTTTGGACAAAGAGAAAGTGGCTCCAAAACTTGGTAAGAACAACAGTGATTGAAAGCAAGACACAGGCTTGGTGTTTGTACATTAAAGGGAACCTGTCACCCCGTTTTTTCAATATTATTATTATTATTATTTATTATTATAGCGCCATTTATTCCATGGCGCTTTACATGTGAGGAGGGGTATACATAATAAACAAGTACAATAATCTTGAACAATACAAGTCACAACTGGTATGAGATAAAAATACCGTTAAATAGGGCCTGAGCTGTGCTTTACAATAGTGTATTTTTTGTCTCCTGATTCTCCACCTATGCTGCCGAAATACCTTACTAAAGTCGCCGTTTTCGCCTGTCAATCACGTTGGTCTGGTCAAATGGGCATGGTTAAATCCCCGTTTCTCCCCCTGCTCCTCAGCGTGTCTGACGTAAATTCGATCTGTGAATCGCACAGATCGCGCTCTTTTTTGGCAGTTGCGCAGTGCATTTTGCTCTTGCGCCTGCGCATTATGCTTTGCCCAACTGTGGGCATAGCATACAGCACATCACCGCGCATGCACCGCGAATGATGTCGTCCCTAACACCCATGCACTGGAAGGCTATTGCTAGATTTACGGGGTGCCGGGTGGAATGTAGGAAGAAGCTTGATCGGACCATTGGGACTTTCGCCATATAGAGGGGGCTATGTAGCCAGGATAGTGGCGCACTGTGTAAGGAGGCGTTCAGTATTACTCTAGTACTCCCTGATGAAGCACTATGATGACATGGGGTTCTGGGTTGTGTGGCTACATGTCGGCAGTCATGGTGTCATAACTTATTGCATGCATTTGCTGAATATTGCATTTTTTATGTTGACATTCATATTGACTGTTATTATGTACATGATAGATTTTGCCTTGAGTTAATGAAGTATTTTACCCTATTTTGTAGTATATTTTGTTATTTTGCTGTATTTGATCTTTTTTGTGTGGTTGCCATGTATGTATACATGCTCCACTGTCCTACAGTTATTAGTGGGGTGTTTTTAAAACAAATGTTGTACGTTGTGAATTTCGTGTATAGATTATTTAGTAAATAAATTTTTATATATTTCTGAATTTTAGATGGCAAAGGTGGGTGCTAGTTGTACAAACACTTTGAAATTATGATAATTTAATTTACAGAGAAAAACACTTTCAAGCGCTAACTACAAATGTAGAGGGGTTTATTATTATGGTACAGTACTGAGACCTAAAGTATAGTGGAAGGTATCAGAAAAACTACGTCTAACCATGTATCCAACAAATGAAAGTAGAAATACCAGTGTATATTGTAATGAGATAATGTCAGCTGTATGTGAAGGATTGAAATAAAAATGATTATTAGATGATAATAATATTTTCTGAGCACATATCCACGTGATATATTGCTGATTGACTCTCCGTCCTTACTCACAGTTTATTGTCCATGGCACAGGACCCCAAATAACAACCAATATGACTACCATATACATAAGGTTTGTCGCCCAGTATGAACTTCAAAATGGAAAAACCTGCTCATTTTATGCACAATAATTAAAGAAGGATCACTTTAATTGTACACAAAATAAAAGGCGACCGCTTAAGGAGCATTCTCGTTACCATTATCATTTACTTATTAAGATATTGATAAAAAATTAATTTTTTTGTAACATTTGAAACAAGGAGGGTAGGTCACCACCTGTGATCTGAAGGAGCCAATACACATGTACATTGCAGACACAAAAGAGAATGGTAAAACCAAAAACACTCAGTTTGAAAAAATGTTTGCAGTAATCCGCAAGTGCTAGTAAAAGATGTAAATAACAGGGTATTTGGTTGATACGTTTTTTGCAAAAAATGTATACTAAGCTGCTCTACCAATCTTCACGGTATACCCATATCAGAGCAGTCCTAACTAATGTATGCAATCCCTATCTGATGTATTTAAAAACCTGATCATCTGTATATTACCTGTGTGAACAGGGTTCAGAGAGGAAAAATCCATGTGTGCATACAGGGCAGAACAGCTTTTGTGCAGCTAGCCCAAGAGGAGTGGTGGAACTCCCCAGTCTTGTAGACACAAGAGAACAATCATGGAAACAGGAACACATGGGCTACTTGCACAGTGAACAAGTCTGTAAGAACATGTTCACACACCACCAAGAAACCTGAAGACACAAAAGAGAATGGTAAAACCAAAAACACTCAGTTTGAAAAAATGTTTGCAGTAATCCGCAAGTGCTAGTAAAAGATGTAAATAACAGGGTATTTGGTTGATACGTTTTTTGCAAAAAATGTATACTAAGCTGCTCTACCAATCTTCACGGTATACCCATATCAGAGCAGTCCTAACTAATGTATGCAATCCCTATCTGATGTATTTAAAAACCTGATCATCTGTATATTACCTGTGTGAACAGGGTTCAGAGAGGAAAAATCCATGTGTGCATACAGGGCAGAACAGCTTTTGTGCAGCTAGCCCAAGAGGAGTGGTGGAACTCCCCAGTCTTGTAGACACAAGAGAACAATCATGGAAACAGGAACACATGGGCTACTTGCACAGTGAACAAGTCTGTAAGAACATGTTCACACACCACCAAGAAACCTGAAGACACAAAAGAGAATGGTAAAACCAAAAACACTCAGTTTGAAAAAATGTTTGCAGTAATCCGCAAGTGCTAGTAAAAGATGTAAATAACAGGGTATTTGGTTGATACGTTTTTTTGCAAAAAATGTATACTAAGCTGCTCTACCAATCTTCACAGTATACCCATATCAGAGCAGTCCTAACTAATGTATGCAATCCCTATCTGATGTATTGACTGGGGAGTTCCACCACTCCTCTTGGGCTAGCTGCACAAAAGCTGTTCTGCCCTGTATGCACACATGGATTTTTCCTCTCTGAACCCTGTTCACACAGGTAATATACAGATGATCAGGTTTTTAAATACATCAGATAGGGATTGCATACATTAGTTAGGACTGCTCTGATATGGGTATACCGTGAAGATTGGTAGAGCAGCTTAGTATACATTTTTTGCAAAAAACGTATCAACCAAATACCCTGTTATTTACATCTTTTACTAGCACTTGCGGATTACTGCAAACATTTTTTCAAACTGAGTGTTTTTGGTTTTACCATTCTCTTTTGTGTCTTCAGGTTTCTTGGTGGTGTGTGAACATGTTCTTACAGACTTGTTCACTGTGCAAGTAGCCCATGTGTTCCTGTTTCCATGATTGTTCTCTTGTGTCTACAAGACTGGGGAGTTCCACCACTCCTCTTGGGCTAGCTGCACAAAAGCTGTTCTGCCCTGTATGCACACATGGATTTTTCCTCTCTGAACCCTGTTCACACAGGTAATATACAGATGATCAGGTTTTTAAATACATCAGATAGGGATTGCATACATTAGTTAGGACTGCTCTGATATGGGTATACCGTGAAGATTGGTAGAGCAGCTTAGTATACATTTTTTGCAAAAAACGTATCAACCAAATACCCTGTTATTTACATCTTTTACTAGCACTTGCGGATTACTGCAAACATTTTTTCAAACTGAGTGTTTTTGGTTTTACCATTCTCTTTTGTGTCTTCAGGTTTCTTGGTGGTGTGTGAACATGTTCTTACAGACTTGTTCACTGTGCAAGTAGCCCATGTGTTCCTGTTTCCATGATTGTTCTCTTGTGTCTACAAGACTGGGGAGTTCCACCACTCCTCTTGGGCTAGCTGCACAAAAGCTGTTCTGCCCTGTATGCACACATGGATTTTTCCTCTCTGAACCCTGTTCACACAGGTAATATACAGATGATCAGGTTTTTAAATACATCAGATAGGGATTGCATACATTAGTTAGGACTGCTCTGATATGGGTATACCGTGAAGATTGGTAGAGCAGCTTAGTATACATTTTTTGCAAAAAACGTATCAACCAAATACCCTGTTATTTACATCTTTTACTAGCACTTGCGGATTACTGCAAACATTTTTTCAAACTGAGTGTTTTTGGTTTTACCATTCTCTTTTGTGTCTTCAGGTTTCTTGGTGGTGTGTGAACATGTTCTTACAGACTTGTTCACTGTGCAAGTAGCCCATGTGTTCCTGTTTCCATGATTGTTCTCTTGTGTCTACAAGACTGGGGAGTTCCACCACTCCTCTTGGGCTAGCTGCACAAAAGCTGTTCTGCCCTGTATGCACACATGGATTTTTCCTCTCTGAACCCTGTTCACACAGGTAATATACAGATGATCAGGTTTTTAAATACATCAGATAGGGATTGCATACATTAGTTAGGACTGCTCTGATATGGGTATACCGTGAAGATTGGTAGAGCAGCTTAGTATACATTTTTTGCAAAAAACGTATCAACCAAATACCCTGTTATTTACATCTTTTACTAGCACTTGCGGATTACTGCAAACATTTTTTCAAACTGAGTGTTTTTGGTTTTACCATTCTCTTTTGTGTCTTCAGGTTTCTTGGTGGTGTGTGAACATGTTCTTACAGACTTGTTCACTGTGCAAGTAGCCCATGTGTTCCTGTTTACATGTACATTGCAGTATTATGGAGTAGAATTGAAGACGTTGTGAAAAAAAGTTAAAAGATTCTGTGATCTATGCGTTGAAAGCTAAAGGGGTTTAATATTTGGAAGAGCATAGAGAACATTGGGGTACTTAATTCTTAGTATCGGTGGGGTACCAAGCTACAGACACCCAATGGTGACTTCTTCCGTCATGCTCCTTTAATTGAAGCAGAAATAAAAGCACATTTTAATAATTATAACCTGTAACATAAAGGCCAATTTAATGACCAAAATCATTTTTAAAAAGTTGTCAATAGAAAATGACCCATTGTTTCAATCAAATTTTTGTGTTACATGTTCTTTGTTAAGAAATAAAACTATTAATCCTGCAATTTTCTCATTGGCAATAAGATATGTTAGAAGTGATAAACCGACTCTCACCCTATCTTTTGTATTGAGGCATCTAATGAGCGTGTGCAAATGTCATTGTGAAGGCAAAGGGAGCAGGGTCAGCAGTGACATCTCCTATTGTGATTGATGGACCCTGCTTTATTAGCTGTATGTTGAGGATACCTGTCATTGAGCTATTATTATTATTATTATTATTATTTATTGTTATAGCGCCATTTATTCCATGGCGCTTTACATGTGAGGAGGGGTATACATAATAAAAACAAGTACAATAATCTTAAACAATACAAGTCATAACTGGTACAGGAGGAATGAGGACCCTGCCCGCGAAGGCTCACAATCTACAAGGGATGGGTGAGAATACAGTAGGTGAGGGTAGAGCTGGTCATGCAGCGGTTTGGTGGATCGGTGGTTACTACAGGTTGTAGGCTTGTCAGAAGAGGTAGGTCTTCAGGTTCTTTTTGAAGGTTTCGATGGTAGGCGAGAGTCTGATGTGTTGTGGTAGAGGGTTCCAGAGTAGGGGTGATACGCGAAAGAAATCTTGTATACGATTGTGAGAAGAGGAGATAAGAGGGGAGTAGAGAAGGAGATCTTGTGAGGATCGGAGGTTGCGGGTAGGTAAGTACCGGGAGACGAGGTCACAGATGTATGGAGGACACAGGTTGTGGATGGCTTTGTACGTCATGGTAAGGGTTTTGTAGTGGAGTCTCTGAGCAATGGGGAGCCAGTGAAGGGATTGACAGAGGGGAGAGGCCGGGGAATAGCGGGGGGACAGGTGGATTAGTCGGGCAGCAGAGTTTAGAATAGATTGGAGGGGTGCGAGAGTGTTAGAGGGGAGGCCACAGAGCAGGAGGTTGCAGTAGTCAAGGCGAGAGATGATGAGGGCATGGACTAGGGTTTTTGCAGATTCATGGTTGAGGAATGAACGGATTCGTGAAATATTTTTGAGTTGAAAGCGGCAGGAAGTGGAAAGGGCTTGGATATGTGGTTTGAAGGAGAGATCAGCGTCAAGGATTACCCTGAGGCAGCGAGCTTGTGGGACTGGGGAGAGTGGGCAGCCATTTACTGTAATGGATAGGTTCGTTGGGGGGGTCGCGTGAGATGGGGGAAAGATGATGAATTCTGTTTTGTCCATGTTAAGTTTTAGAAATCTAGTGGAGAAGAAGGATGAAATAGTGGACAGACATTGAGGGATTCTGGTTAGAAGGGAGGTGATATCTGGTCCAGAGATGTAGATCTGTGTGTCGTCAGCGTAGAGGTGATACTGAAAGCCATGAGATTCTATGAGCTGTCCCAGGCCAAAGGTGTAAATGGAGAAGAGCAGTGGCCCTAGAACTGAACCTTGTGGGACTCCGACAGATAGGGGGCGAGGTGAGGAGGTGGTGTGTGAGTGGGAGACGCTGAATGTCCTGTCTGTTAGGTATGATGAGATCCAGGATAGGGCCAAGTCTGTGATGCCAAGGGATGAGAGGGTTTGTAATAATAGGGAATGGTCCACTGTGTCAAAGGCAGCCGACAGGTCGAGGAGCTATAAAAACTGGTGAGACAAGGAGGATCTTAATGCGGTGGTAACTGAAGGATAAGTGTGGAGCCGCCTAGCGACCAGAGCAGAGTTAGCAGCAGTATGTTCGGACACGGATGTGACACCATCCCACTATTGAACTTGATGGATATATATTTTTTTTCAACTATATTAACTATGTAACTATTGTAATCCCACCTCTGACGATAAGGATCCTGCTGAAAACTCTTCCTGAAAGGACAAGAAGTTTGAGTCTAGAAGTCCCCTGTGGCCAGTGTGAAAATTGCAAGATTACTCATTTTGGGTTTTTTTTAACAAAGATTATGATATGAAAATAAAAAAAGACATTGGCAACATTTTTATCAAATGTTTAGAGCACTAAAACCTGCTTTAAACAATGGAGCATTGTGTGATGATAGCTTCCCTTTATGGTGCTTCTGTTATTTGCTTAGTGTTGGATGCTAGTTGTACTGGAGCATTGTTCAGATTCGTTTCTGTCCCTAATTCCAGTCCGGTTCCTCCCCGGCCCGTCTAATCCCACACTGTAGACCTTATCACATTGTACCATCAGATGATCTCAGTTCCCCTTTACAATAGGTGACATCAGAGCGTTGAAATTCAAGCACTGGCTTCCAACCTCGTAAACATATTTATACCTAGAGAAACATGCCATCTGAATATGGAACAGTTCAGGTTGGCACAATGTGAGAAGGGCATATAATTAGTGATGAGCAAATATACTCGTTACTTGAGATTTCTCGAGCAGGCTCGGGTGTCCTCTGAGTATTTTTTAGTGCTCGGAGATTTAGTTTTCATGAATGATTTACATCTGTTAGCCAGCATAAGTACATGTGAGGGTTGCCTGGTTGCTAGGGAATCCCCACATGTACTTATGCTGGCTAACAGATGTAAATCATTCAGCTACGGCAAGAAAAACTAAATCTCCGAGCACTAAAAAATACTCGGAGGACCCCCGAGCATGCTCGAGAAATCTGGAGTAACGAGTATATTCGCTCATCACTACATTTAATGCATTCTTCAATGGACCCATACATTGTCCCAGTGTATTATTTTACTCAGCTGCAGACCATTTCCAGAAAGGTACAAATCCCGAGATGAGTTTCCCACGACTCTATTTGCTTTGTAGAAGTAAAGTTAGCATGGTATGTATAAACAATGGCATGGAAAATGTCTTCGGAGACCTGCTATTGCCAAATTACACAGCCAAACCTTTCATAATCCATTTTAGGGTCTGTCAATGTGAATGGTGCACCCACCTTACATTTCGAATAATGATAATGGTCTTCCACCCTGGATGTTTGATCTCTATTTAAAGGGAACCTGTCAGCAGAATTGTGCACAGTAACCTATAGACAGTGTCAGGTCGGCGCCGTTATACTGATTAAAATAATACCTTCGTTGATGAAATCTGTCTTGTGGTTGTTGTTTAACCCCTTCATGACCCAGCCTATTTTGACCTTAATGACCTGGCCGTTTTTTGCAATTCTGACCAGTGTCCCTTTATGAGGTAATAACTCAGGAACGCTTCAACGGATCCTAGCGGTTCTGAGATTGTTTTTTCGTGACATATTGGGCTTCATGTTAGTGGTAAATTTAGGTCAATAAATTCTGCGTTTATTTGTGATAAAAACGGAAATTTGGCGAAAATTTTGAAAATTTCGCAATTTTCACATTTTGAATTTTTATTCTGTTAAACCAGAGAGTTATGTGACACAAAATAGTTAATAAATAACATTTCCCACATGTCTACTTTACACCAGCACAATTTTGGAAACAACATTTTTTTTTGCTAGGAAGTTATAAGAGTTAAAATTTGACCAGCGATTTCTCATTTTTACAACGAAATTTACAAAACCATTTTTTTTAGGGACCACCTCACATTTGAAGTCAGTTTGAGGGGTCTATATGGATGAAAATACCCAAAAGTGACACCATTCTAAAAAATGCACCCCTCAAGGTGCTCAAAACCACATTCAAGAAGTTTTTTAACCCTTCAGGTGCTTCACAGCAGCAGAAGCAACATGGAAGGAAAAAATGAACATTTAACTTTTTAGTCACAAAAATTATCTTTTAGCAACATTTTTTTTATTTTCCCAATGGTACAAGGAGAAACTGAACCACGAAAGTTGTTGTCCAATTTGTCCTGAGTACGCTGATACCTCATATGTGGGGGTAAACCACTGTTTGGGCGCACGGCAGGGCTTGGAAGGGAAGGAGCGCCATTTGACTTTTTGAATGAAAAATTGGCTCCACTCTTTAGCGGACACCATGTCACGTTTGGAGAGCCCCCGTGTGCCTAAAAATTGGAGCTCCCCCACACGTGACCCCATTTTGGAAACTAGACGCCCCAAGGAACTTATCTAGATGCATAGTGAGAACTTTGAACCCCCGGGGGCTTCACAAATTGATCCGTAAAAATGAAAAAGTACTTTTTTTTCACAAAAAAATTCTTTTAGCCTCAATTTTTTTCATTTTCACATGGGCAACAGGATAAAATGGATCCTAAAATTTGTTGGGCAATTTCTCATGAGTACACCGATACCTCACATGTGGAGGTAAACCACTGTTTGGGCACATGGTAAGGTTCGGAAGGGAAGGAGCGCCATTTGACTCTTTGAATGAAAAATTATCTCCATTGTTAGCGGACACCATGTCGTGTTTGGAGAGCCCCCGTGTGCCTAAACATTGGAGCTCCCCCACAAATAACCCCATTTTGGAAACTAGACCCCCCAAGGAACTTATCTAGATGCATATTGAGCACTTTAAACCCTCAGGTGCTTCACAAATTGATCTGTAAAAATGAAAAAGTACTTTTTTTTTCACAAAAAAATTCTTTTCGCCTCAGTTTTTCATTTTCACATGGGCAATAGGATAAAATGAATCCTAAAATTTGTTGGGCAATTTCTCCCGAGTACGCCGATACCTCATATGTGGGGGTAAACCACTGTTTGGGCACACGGCAGGGCTCGGAAGGGAAGGCGCGCCATTTGACTTTTTGAATGGAAAATTAGCTCCAATTGTTAGCGGACACCATGTCGCGTTTAGAGAGCCCCTGTGTGCCTATGCATTGGAGCTCCCCCACAAGTGACCCCATTTTGGAAACTAGACCCCCCAAGGAACTTATCTAGATGCATATTGAGCACTTTAAACCCCCAGGTGCTTCACAGAAGTTTATAATGCAGAGCCATGAAAATAAAAAATAATTTTTCTTTCCTCAAAAATGATTTTTAGCCTGGAATTTCCTATTTTGCCAAGGGTAATAGGAGAAATTGGACCGCAAATGTTGTTGTCCAGTTTGTCCTGAGTACGCTGATACCCCATATGTGGGGGTAAACCACTGTTTGGGCGCACGGCAGGGCTCGGAAGGGAAGGCACGCCAATTGGCTTTTTAAATGGAAAATTAGCTCCAATCATTAGCGGACACCATGTCACGTTTGGAGAGCCCCTGTGTGCCTAAACATTGGAGATCCCCCACATATGACCCCATTTTGGAAACTAGACCCCCAAAGGAACTAATCTAGATGTGTGGTGAGGACTTTGAACTTCCAAGTGCTTCACAGAAGTTTATAACGCAGAGCCATGAAAATAAAATAAAAATTTTATTTTCTCTAAAATGATTTTTTAGCCTGCAATTTATTATTTTCCCAAGGGTAACAGGAGAAATTTGACCCCAAAAGTTGTTGTACAGTTTCTCCTGAGTACGCTGATACCCCATATGTGGGGGTAAACCACAGTTTGGGCACATGTCGGGGCTCGGAAGTCAAGTAGTGACATTTTGAAATGCAGACTTTGATGGAATGCTCTGCGGGCGTTACGTTGCGTTTGCAGAGCCCCTGATGTGGCTAAACAGTAGAAACCCCCCACAAGTGACCCCATTTTAGAAACTAGACCCCGAAAGGAACTTATCTAGATGTGAGGTGAGCACTTTGAACCCCCAAGTGCTTCACAGAAGTTTATAACACAGAGCAGTGAAAATAATAAATACGTTTTCTTTCCTCAAAAATAATTTTTTAGCCCAGAATTTTTTATTTTCCCAAGGGTTACAGGAGAAATTGGACCCCAAAAGTTGTTGTCCAGTTTCTCCTGAGTACGCTGATACCCCATATGTGGGGGTAAACCACTGTTTGGGCACACGTCGGGGCTCAGAAGGGAAGTAGTGACTTTTGAAATGCAGACTTTGATGGAATGGTCTGCGGGCGTCACGTTGCGTTTGCAGAGCCCCTGGTGTGCCTAAACAGTAGAAACCCCCCACAAGTGACCCCATTTTGGAAACTAGACCCCCCAAGGAACTTATCTAGATATGTGGTGAGCACTTTGAACCCCCAAGTGCTTCACAGACGTTTACAACGCAGAGCCGTGAAAATAAAAAATCATTTTTCTTTCCTCAAAAATGATGTTTTAGCAAGCAATTTTTTATTTTCTCAAGGGTAACAGGAGAAATTGGACCCCAGTAATTGTTGCCCAGTTTGTCCTGAGTACGCTGATACCCCATATGTGGGGGTAAACCACTGTTTGGGCACATGTCGGGGCTCGGAAGTCAAGTAGTGACGTTTTGAAATGCAGACTTTGATGGAATGGTCTGCGGGCGTCACGTTGCGTTTGCAGAGCCCCTGGTGTGCCTAAACAGTAGAAACCCCCCACAAGTGACCCCATTTTGGAAACTAGACCCCCCAAGGAACTTATCTAGATATGTGGTGAGCACTTTGAACCCCCAAGTGCTTCACAGACGTTTACAACGCAGAGCCGTGAAAATAAAAAATCATTTTACTTTCCTCAAAAATGATGTTTTAGCAAGCAATTTTTTATTTTCTCAAGGGTAACAGGAGAAATTGGACCCCAGTAATTGTTGCCCAGTTTGTCCTGAGTACACTGATACCCCATATGTGGGGGTAAACCACTGTTTGGGCACACGTCGGGGCTCGGAAGGGAAGGAGCACCATTTGACTTTTTGAATAAAAGATTGGCTGGAATCAATGGTGGCGCCATGTTGCGTTTGGAGACCCCCTGATGTGCCTAAACAGTGGAAACCCCTCAATTCTTACGCCAACACACCCCTAACCCTTATCCCAACTGTAGCCGTAACCCTAACCACAACCCTAACCGCAACACACCCCTAACCACAACCCTAACCCCAACACACCCCTAACCCTAACCACAACCCTAATTCCAACCCAACCCTAACCCTAAGGCTATGTACCCACGTTGCGGATTCGTGTGAGATTTTTCCGCACCATTTTTGAAAAATCCGCGGGTAAAAGGCACTGCGTTTTACCTGCGGATTTACTGCGGATTTCACCTGCGGATTCCTATTGAGGAATAGGTGTAAAACGCTGCGGAATCCGCACAAAGAATTGACATGCTGCGGAAAATACAACGCAGCGTTTCCGTGCGGTATTTTCCGCACCATGGGCACAGCGGATTTGGTTTTCCATAGGTTTACATGGTACTGTAAACCTGATGGAACACTGCTGCGGATCCGTAGCGGCCAATCCGCTGCGGATCCGCAGCCAAATCCGCACCGTGTGCACATAGCCTAATTCTAAAGGTATGTGCACACGCTTTGGAAAACGCTGCGGATCCGCAGCAGTTTCCCATGAGTTTACATTTCAATGTAAACCTATGGGAAACAAAAATCGCTGTACACATGCTGCGGAAAAACTGCACGGAAACGCAGCGGTTTACATTCCGCAGCATGTCACTTCTTTCTGCGGATTCCACAGCGGTTTTACAACTGCTCCAATAGAAAATCGCAGTTGTAAAACCGCAGTGAAATGCGCAGAAAAACCGCGGTAAATCTGCCATAAATCCGCAGCGGTTTAGCACTGCGGATTTATCAAATCCGCTGCAGAAAAATCCGCAGAGGACCAGAATACGTGTGCACATACCGAAACCCTAACCCTAACCCTACCCCTAACCCTACCCCTACCCCTACCCCTAACCCTAACCCTACCCCTAACCCTAACCCTACCCCTAACCCTACCCCTACCCCTAACCCTACCCCTACCCCTACCCCTAACCCTACCCCTAACCCTAACCCTAACCCTAGTTCTAACTCCAACCTTAGTGAAAAAAAAAAAAAATTCTTTATTTTATTATTGTCCCTATCTATGGGGGACAAATGGGGGGGGTCATTTACTGTTTTTTTATTTTGACCACTGTGATAGATTATATCACAGTGATCAAAATTCACATTGGAACGAATCTGCCGGCCGGCAGATTCGGCGGGCGCACTGCGCATGCGCCCGCCATTTTGGAACATGGCGGCGCTCGGGGAAGAAGACTGACGGACCTCGCCAGGATCGGTAAGTATAAGGGGGGGAGATCAGGGCACAGGGGGGGGAGATCAGGGCACGGGGGGGCGTCGGAGCACGGGGGGGGAGGGATCGGAGCATGGGGGAGAGTGATCGGTGTGCGGGCGGGTGGATCGGTGTGCAGGGGGGGGGGATCGGTGTGCAGGGGGGGTGGTTCGGAGCACGGGGGGGGATCGGAGTGCGGGGGGGTTTGATTGGAGCACGGGGGGGTGTGATTGGAGCACGGGGGAGCGGACAGGAGGACGGGGGAGCGGAGCACAGGACGGAGGGGAGCGGACCACCGATCGGGGGGCTGGGGGGGCGATCGGAGGGGTGGGGTGGGGGCACATTAGTATTTCCAGCCATGGCCGATGATATTGCAGCATCGGCCATGGCTGGATTGTAATATTTCACCATTTTTTTAGGTGAAATATTACAAATCGCTCTGATTGGCAGTTTCACTTTCAACAGCCAATCAGAGCGATCGTAGCCACGAGGGGGTGAAGCCACCCCCCCTGGGCTAAACTACCACTCCCCCTGTCCCTGCAGATCGGGTGAAATGGGAGTTAACCCTTTCACCCGGCCTGCAGGGACGCGATCTTTCTGTGACACAGCATATGCGTCACAGGTCGGATTGGCACCGACTTTCATGACGCATACGCTGTGTCACAGGTCGGGAAGGGGTTAATCTTTATTTGTAGTTTTCAGTTAATGAGATTCTCGTGCTTCGGGGCGGCCTGTGGGGGTGCTTCTGTGGGGGGCTTTGTGTGCTTATGAGGCTTAGAAAATTTTATTTTTACATCCAGCAAAATACACAGGCGATGACACCTGCGCAGTAGCATCTTATCTCTTACCGATAGATGCTAATGCGCAAGCGCCTCAAGAATATTATTAACAGTATTATCAACAATAGTATATGCAGTATATAAAATAGGGGGGCTGATCAGTGAGGGATCAGTGACCTGTCGGAAGCCATACAGATGAATATGTAAGCCCACAAAGCCCACCTCAGGCCGCCCCGGAGCACGAGCATATCTTTAACTGAAAACTGAAAATAAAGATTAAAGAACAACCACAAGACGGAGTTCATCACCCCGGTATCATTTTAATCAGTATAACAGTGCTGACCTGACACTGTCTGTAGGTTACTGTGTATAGTCCTGCCGACAGGTTCCCTTTAACCCCTTAATGACCGCGATACGCCTTTTAACAGCGGCAGTTAAGGGTAATTATTCCTCAGCGCCGCTTTTTAACAGCACTGAGAAATAAGGTTATAGCACCCCTCAGCATAGGAAAATCTCCAGGGTCTCAGCTACGGGGGTAGTTGAGACCCCGGAGAACATGATTCGGGTAGTTTTTTTCTGTACCCAGTCCTGTGATCACCGTTATTTACCGAATATTGGGGAGTCCTATGGTATCATAGTTATGCCAGGAAACATAGATATAAATATAGAAAAGCGCAATACCACACCACGGTTGTGCCAAATAATATATATGTGTCTGTTCATGACACTAAACCATTATTTTCCTTTTTTGTGCCTCAATGGAGCCTACCCCCCAGGCTCCTAACACTTAACCGCTCACCCACATAAGTGGTACACAATCCCAAATACAGTTAGATATTTATACCATCTCGGTATCCCTCAATGCACATCCCGATAACATGTATCTAGAACACGAGGTGTTCCCCTCTAAACATGAGGTTCATCCGGCGTATACATGTCAAAACAAATGACTTAGCTTAGTGGTCACCTTATAGCGATAGAAACATCAGGTCACAGGGTGAGTCCCCTCTCAGTAAGGTGCCTGAGACACAGTGCCTGGTATATCCCAGATATAGACTCCCTTAATTTCTGGATCAGCATCACATGTGTATCGGCGTGCGTGTCGCACACCGGAAGTATCAACATGCCTGCACCTAGTTTTGTTCCGTAGTGACATTCCATTTTCCTGCGCAGCTGTAGACGAGTCCATCTCTCATATCCCAGGCGCGCAAGAAAAATAATGGTTTGGTGTCATGAACAGACACATATATATTATTTGGCATAACCGTGATGTGGTATTGCGCTTTTGTATATTTATATCTATGTTTCCTGGCATAACTATGATGCCATAGGGCTCCCCAATATTCCCTCATTGTTTACATTCTGTTGCCCATAGTACCATAGGCTACATCAGAGCACTCACACACTTTATTTCAAAGACATCCTTGCCACATTATATTAATAGGGTCCTGGTTGGGACAGTCCTGGTGGGAGGTTCAGTCCTTAGAGAACTACATTAATTAACCCATTATCTACCAATGTCCTTTTTTGTGACGCCTAATCTTTAGCTTCTAGCAACTAAGACTTTATCATTTTTATAATTAGGTCCAATTTTTTGTGTTGTGTTTGTAAAATGAATGTTTTCAAAATAGGAAATCATGTCATTGTCATTTTTAAATGAATATTGGGACACCATTTTCTGAAAAATCCGTACTTTTAAACATTTTAATTTGGCAGGTAATGGGTTAAGAACAGAATTGTACATAGAGGGCTCAGGCTGAATATATCCCCGCACAGAGAGCAAGAACACCAGAACTTTTAGTTATTATCATGATATCTTTTGGGGTGTAGCAGAGCTGTCTATGTAGGCTCGGTGGTATTAGCCACCCTTTTCTACCATTATATGTGGCTTATATAGCTCTGTCCTGTGTGGACTATATATGGGCTGTTTGTATCAGTATGTTTTTTAAATGTTTTTAAACTACTTGTGTTTTGCTACTTATACATGTTGTCTTAATAAAGTTGTGTCTTTACCAGTACTATATCTTTATTTGTGGTGATCCCCTTATATGAGACCAACTTTGTCTCTTTCGTTCTATTATCTGGTTCATACATTGGTCTCGGTGTGATCCCACTTACCGTGGTGCCCCCTCTTAGTTTTTCTTGTTTGCATAAATGGCGGAATGAACTTATTGATAGTTCGGTGAGATTCATGCAAATTCTCTTGCATGACGAGAGGAATACGTTTGATAGAACTAGCAAAAAATTGACTGAACTTATTGACAATATTCTTAAACACAAAGGAGATTTGGACTTCAATAGAAGGGAATCTACGTTACAAACCAACATTGAAAAATTCCAGGCAGACATAAAGGATAGAAAGCATAAGCAATTCAATAGGGATAGTCGTGATTTCAAGGACAACAAAGTGTTTGGGTTTTTGTTGGAAGAGAATCCAACCCAGGTAGGGACTATTTCCAATATTTCGTCATATATCGAAGCCACAAACAGTGACAGAAGTGATTCAAATAGGAGTGTGAGTGGTAAAAATAAAAATCAGGAAAATTGACCACGGAGAGAGAGATGGGGAGGACCAGGGAGGAGAAGATTTGCCCCAGAAAGGGGGGATCGGGTTATCACACACCCTCATCCGGGGTACCGTCCATATTCTCATCTTCTACAGCCTCCTCTTTTTTAGAGAGGAGAAACTTCCCTTATCAATTAAGAGAAAGGTTGGAGGCTCCTCGGTATTAAACCGGAATGGAATAATCAATCTTTCATCATATTCCCTGTCTGACGCTGAGAGAACAGCCCTTGATAAGAGTCTGGGCTTTATACCAACAAGTAGATTTAATGAGTTCGAATGGATTAAGGATATCAACCTTTTTGTAAGGATACTTAAGAGGAAAAAAAATGTTTGTAGTCATGTTGAGGCCGAATGTGCGGCATTAGGCATAGACTCCACTGATCTTGATGATGTGAGAGTCCTGGACGGCCTTTTGAAGGAGGGCTCCAGACCAATTGGTAATGGTCCTTTCACTAATTTGAAACTCAACAGCACCAAAATGCCCCATTTCTCTGCTAATACTAGCATTGATATATTTATGCAGTTAGTACTGACAGATCTCAAAAAACTTGGTATTAAGAAAAAGAAAATTAATTAAAATCTATCATACAATGAAAGAAAAGCTTTAGATTCTTTAGCAGCTAAGAAAGAATTAGTGATCAAACCTGCGAACAAAGGGGGCAATTTGGTGGTCATGGACTGTATGAACTATAAAGAAATGTGTCTTGGAATTTTGACTGATACTTCAACCTACTGAGGGGGATCCTACCGAGAGGTTTAATGCTGAACCGAACAGCTTATTGATGATGTCATATGATAAGGGGTTGATATAAAAAAATGAGATGGATTTTATGCTACAGAAGACACCAACTATACCTGTGTTTTATGCACTTCCCAAGGTGCACAAGGGGTTGTCACCCCTTAAAGGATGACCAATTGTCTTGGGGAATTAATCCATCTCACAAAATTGTGGCATCTATATAGATAGAATTCTGAGGCAATTTGTCACCGCTTTGCCATCATATATTTGGGATACGTCACACCTGTTATTGAACATTGAGGACATCATTGTTGACAAGGATATCCTCTTAGCGTCTATAGACGTCGAGGCGCTATATAGTAGCATTCCTTATGACATGGGTCTTAAGGCTGTTGATTTTTTTCTGAGATCTAGAGGGATCCAGTACATGGAACGCAATCAGTTTCTTGGTCAACTTATCCATTTCATACTGACCCATAATTATTTTTTGTTTGACAGGCGGTTCTACCACCAGCTCAGGGGCACTGCTATGGGCAGTCCCTGTCCCCCTCCCTATGCAAATTTGCTCCTGGGCTGGTAGGCGGACACCATGGTTTTTTGTGAGGACAACTTGTCTTGGTGACGTCCCCAGATATTATTCTGGGGGCGCTACATTGATGACATTTTGATTCTGTGGATGGGTGATGTATCCTCCTTTAATAAATTTGATCAATTTCCTGGATATAACAATCAGAAAAGATGAGGGGGGCCATTTGCAATCGAGTATTTTTAGGAAACCAACCTCGACTAATAATCTGTTGAGGTGGAGTAGTCATCATCCCCACGGCCTCAGGAGGGGGATTCCAAAAGGCCAATACCTGAGGGCAAGAAGAAATTGTTCCCTTGATCTCTCCTTTTACAAGGAATCACGTGATCTTAGGGATAGGTTCATTGAGAGAGGTTACCCAATGAGTATTCTTCATAAAACTTTTAAAGAGGCTGAATCAATACTACGAACTAAACTCCTTCAACCTAGAACAAAGGATTGCTCGGGGTCCCTCCTGAGGCTAATAGGGAGTTTTGATGATTGCTCACAGAAAGTAAGGGACATTGTCAGCAAGTTCTGAGATATTCTGTTGCCTAACATGGATATTAAAAGATTCCTGCCACAGACACCTGCTATCACCTAAAGATGGGGGAGGTCAATAAGGTATCAGTTGGTCCATAGTACATTTAATCCCCCTAAAAAAGTCGGCACCTGGCTGGACAGGAGACAATCTGGCACATTCAGATGTGGTAGTCGTTCCTTTTGTGATTTTGTGGCAACTGGCAGTTAGTTTATGAGTGTCAGTACCGGACAAGTCTTCAATATGAGACAATTTGCAAAATGTAAGACAAGTGGTCTAATTTACCTCTTTACTTGCACATGTCCCCTCAATAATGTTGGTAAGACCATAAGGGAATTTAGAAGGAGAATTGGTGATCACATCGGTGACATCAAGCATGCCAGGGAGACCCCCATCTCAGGTCTGTCTTTTCATCATGACACCTCATATCCATGGAGTAACTGGTTTCACATTGCGTCTCCTGATGAACCGCATGAATGGGGAAACGCATCGAGGCTGGAAGCTATGTTTGAGATAATACCCAACCATGTTTTTTCAACTGTTTATCAATGACCACTAATTGTGTATCTATGTGAACTACTGTGGCCAATTGATTTTGTTTGAACCATGCTGTCTAATCAGTTCTATGGCCCCTCTGATTTTGTAACGCAGGTCATGTTGAACTGTGAAGGGACCATGATCTATATCTAATTATTATAGGTTTCACAGGATTCATTTATTAGTCAAAATCAATTATATTGACTTTGTGTGGAGGTCCTGTTGTATTATGAAAAACCATAATCTATATCCTATTTGTATGGGTCTCACAGGACATGTTTATTAGTCTAACCCAACTATTATAGGGAGACTAGTATTTTGGGCTTTGTTATATGAGGGTGTCAACTTTCAAAACAACCTGCTTTTTGTAAACTGATAAGCACTATCCCTTCATCTCTTTATATTGCTCATTGTTTTCCAACCTATAGCAAAATAGTATTTATCAGGGCTAGTCAGGGACAGCCGTAGAGGAGTGGGGGCACCAAACAATCGTATCTAATAGGGTGCCAACCTCCACTGCTAGGAAGGGATAGCAGGTAAGCATATGGAATTGTCAGGTTGTTGTTACAGGACCTATATTGTAATGTTTGCACTGGGAAGGTGTTTTTAACCAATTTTCATTAAAGTTTAAATTTTTAAGGGACTACATGTTACACATTTGATTTTTTTCCCCTTGATTCTACATTATATGTATTTTTACTGACTTAGACCCCCATCTCTAGGCATGTGCAAGAGGTTCACCGGGGGGATCTCAAGTCCTTTTCCTTTAGAATGACCGAAGTTATTTATCCATCCGTTAGGGGTGGTAATTTGGATAAAAGGATCCTTCAGAAGGAACTCAGATGGATCCACAGGTTGGACACTATGTCTCCGATGGGTCTAAACGAACAAATGAATTTTGGATGCTTCCTGTGATCTCTGTCTGTCTTGGAGAGTTTAGGTGATTCCCTGTTGGTTTGTAAATTGGAAACCCGTGTAAGCCTGCTTTGGTTCATCGACCATAAAGGGTGACATATTTATGACTACATTCCCCAATTTTGAGGGTATTTATATCCTTTGTTCAGGCTATACAGTATACCTGATACAATCTTTTAACCCTGATTATATGATTCCTTGGATTTCTGGACTATGCCCTAGTTATTTATAAGATTGTATGTTGTCAAATAATTAAATAATAAAGATATACTTAAATATATTTGAATAACTGAATAATAAGTATTTTTTGTATGTTAATCAAATATGTATTGTGTTTCCATTCATGTGATTTTGACATGCATTGATGGTTCCTTCTAATTGTGGCCGCGGTTGAAGCATATGTTACTGGTGTTGGTCTGGTGGCCGAGCGTCTGTGTACAATTGGGCAGAGGCAGCTGATTCGGTACCTGCACAATATGGTACGCAGGCCACAGATTCAGAGACTCCGTGAGGTAAGATCCTCCAATTTCTACGCCTGCGCATAATGGAACGCAGGCGGTAGTATGTGTGCCTGCGTGTGAATGGACGCAGGACATAGTCTCGGCGCATGCGCGCCTGGGATTTGAGAGATGGACTCGTCTACAGCTGCGCAGGAAAATGGAATGTCACTACGGAATGAAACTAGGTGCAGGCATATTGATACTTCCGGTGTGTGACACGCACGCCGATACACATGTGATGCTGATCCAGAAATTAAGGGAGTCTATATCTGGGATGTACCCGGCACTGTGTCTCAGGCACCTTACCGAGAGGGGGCTCATCCTGTGACCTGATGTTTCTATCGCTATAAGATGACTACTAAGCTAAGTCATTTGTTTTGACATGTATACGCCGGATGAACCTCATGTTTAGAGGGGAAACACGTCGAGTTCTAGATACATGTTATAGGGATTGATGTGCATTGAGGGATACCAAAATGGTATAAATATCTAACTGTATTTGGGATTGTGTACCACTTATGTGGGTGAGCGGTTAAGTGTTAGGAGCCTGGGGGGTAGAGGCTCCATTAAGGCACAAAATAATAAAAATAATGGTTTGGTGTCATGAACAGACACATATATATTATTTGGCATAACCGTGATGTGGTATTGCGCTTTTGTATATTTATATCTATGTTTCCTGGCATAACTATGATGCCATAGGGCTCCCCAATATTCCCTCATTGTTTACATTCTGTTGCCCATAGTACAATAGGCTACATCAGAGCACTCACACACTTTATTTCAAAGACATCCTTGCCACATTATATTAATAGGGTCCTGGTTGGGACAGATGTCAAGGAGTGGGGGCGCCATTGTCGTTCATCTTTAATAGGGTGCCAACCTCCGCTGTCAGGCAGGGACAGGGTAGGGTCCATACAATCAGACCCTCCTCTTTTGATTATTATCATCCCTGATTTCCTTGGTAGTCCCATATTTGACAAATCTATAAGGTATTTTCATCCCATTCCAATCAGGGAACATAAGGGATAGAAGGGACAGTCTACGTTGAGCGGGGGCGCCACTGCGGAGGTTATAGGGTGCCAACCTCCTCTGGTAGGTAGGGTTGTTTGAGATTTAGAGGCAGGGCAAGGCACTATCCTGGGCCTTCTTCTATTTTTAACATATGTGTCTTTTATGTCTTGGTGATGGTATTGTTTAGTGCACTGGTATTTTGAATTAATAAAGTAGACACATTTTTTATATAGCATTTGGGGTTTTTCTGTGAGCCAGATGTTTTCTACTCCAAAAGACACCTATATTCTGTGAGTTTTGGCAGAGATATTTAGTGCTAATTTTTCCTGTTTTTCCTTAGGAGGCGTGGTTCACATAATAATTTTGCAGAGCAGTCTATAGACATGCCCCAAGAAAATCCTGTGAGCACCGCCTCCATGGTAAAGAGCATAAAAAATGGCACTAGATAAAAAAGACAATACCTCCTGTATCATATAGTGCACTTAAAAAAATTGCATTCTGCAAGGAAAAAAATAAGAGTAAAAATTGGTCACTTGTGACCTGATGACAAAGACCGATTTACAAAGGTCAATCATTTTTTTTATATAAATCTTGCAGTGATCAAAACCTTTGTTATCTGGCTGATTGGATCATTTATTGGGGGTCTAAAAATCATTGATGTCAACACCACATCTGCCTGTATTAATAACCTTTGTAAAAGGGCCTCAAAGGGAATCTGTCAGCAGGTTTCTGTTATATAATATGAGGGCAGCATGAAGTGGGGACTGAGACACATGTCAGGGATGTGTCAATTAAGCCGTATGATTTTTTTTACTATAACTATTCTTTTATCACCAGGAGATTATCACTGCCTGGACTAGAGCTCACATGAGCCCTGGTCCGACTCTGCCCCTTCTGTGATAATCAGTTCACTGTCAATAGACAATGTAAATAATGAGCCTGATGTGGGTGGGATTCGTTTTCTCAGCTTTGCTGCATGCTATATCTAAAAACTTAGATTGTTTCACAACTGCTGCACCCAGTAAACTTAGTGATACATCGCTGGAATCAGGGTCTCTTTTCCCACATTACACTGCTCTCAGATAAAGTAGCAAAAACCTGCTGACAGATTCCCTGAATCCCAATCAATTTGTTATATCATCAATTGGTGCTTATTGTAGGCAGAAATGTGCCGGTGTATGCCCACCATTAGACTTTCGTGTGTGATAATGGAATTCGATTGGACACATGGATCAATGTGAGCGATTGCAATCTATGTACAGCGCTACAGAATATGTTGTTGCTATATAAGTATCTCGATGTGAATTGACTAATACTGCTCTAATCCTTATATTCTGTAACTAGCTAGAAGAATAGCAGCCAAAATACAATAATGAATAATTTCTATGGGATAATGAATTATAAATGATTTTAAACCATGTTCGCTCTTCACTGTCTGTCTTATTCGGCAGGTTGAGGCTTGCCAGTGTATAGCTGGGAGCTTTGTTTCCGAAGACATATTTAATAGTGACATACCTGTTCTTATGCTACAGTTGTCCAACCTATGTACTGACCAGAGTATTCTCAATATTTCCATATTCTCAATTTTTGAAAGAACTATTTTTCTTTTTAACCCATTATATGCTCTTTTAAAGATTATTTTGAATATTTTTTCCTGTAATTCAGTGATCTTTAGTATAAAAAATTAGACTAAGCATTATTGTACAACCATGTAAATATTTTCTACTGTTGTGTCCTTGTATTAGTGCAGGCACCAGTATAGTAATTGCATCCAGCATACACTTGTGACAGCTACATAAAATGACCTATAAAATTCAGTCTCAAGCAGTGGCCATGAAATAGTCAAACTCACATAAAATAGTGCCTTTCCCACAGACACGGCCAAATAATAGTGCCATCCAACATACCTCAAATGGGACAGTTTCCATCCAAAGCACATAAAAAACTATATTGTCTACAGCCAAGCCATCAGATACAATCGTATATGGTCAAACTCCATGGATAGAGATGAACACCTTGGTCACCTCAGAAAGACCTTTTTGAATCAGGGCTACCATCCAAGAACAATTCAAAACCAAATTACAAGAGCAACTGGAATATCAAGGAATCACCTTCTACATTACAAAGCTAAAGAAGAAAATAACCGGGTACCTCTAGTAGTCACCTACAATCCAAATCTGGAGGTGCTAAGGGGAGCTGCACGGAAATTACAACCTTTACTACAAAAAGATGCCCGCTTACAATCCATTTTTCCATACCACCCACTACTGTGTTTTAGGCAGCCCCCAAATCTAAGAAGCTCCCTGTCCTCTCAAACAGCTGCATGTACCTTTCCTTGCAACCAGAAAAAAATGTAAAACCTGTCCATTCATAATGACCACAGACAAGATAAAGATCCCCAATTCACATCAGGACTACAAGATACCAGGTACTTTCAGCTGCATCACTTCTAATGTGGTGTACCTAATTATTTGTACTAAATGTCCAACTGGGGGTCTGTATGTGGGGGAGACAGGGCAGAAACTGAGAACAAGGATGAACTCTCATCGCCACACAATAAGAGAAAAAAGAATAGATGTACCTGTGGCAAAACATTTTTGTCTCCCTGATCATAGCACCATGGACATGAGATTACTTGTATTAAGGGTAATTTCAAATCTCAGAGAGACAGAAGAGTCTGGGAGTACAAACTGATGATGACCTTTGACACTCTCAGTGCAGGAATGAATGTGTCGCATGGATTTATGTCTTTTTACATCAATTAAGGAATTTGCTCCTCAGACCGTGTGGGGGTATCATAACACAGTACCATACCCATTCAGAGGACCATAAAACATTAAGACTTCATTATCTATGAACTGTTCCAATATTTATGGACACAACTGTTTATCACTCTCACATAATGGTAATTCTGCTTCACGTCACCTGTCTTATCTATGCCATCATTTCTGGGCTGTATTTTGCATACATATGTGATTCTTCAGAATTTCTTTTAGTCTATGCCTGATGAAGAGATTGGAGTAGTCTCGAAAGCTTGCAATTTGTTACCATCTTTTCAGTTAGCCATTAAAAGGTATCAACCACTGAGGACTCTCAATTCTAAATATTTTTTTTATCCAGTGGCTAACACGGTACCAAGATATATATCTTTCATCTATACAATATGTGCACACACAGTTTTCCAGGTTGGGTTCTCTACAAAAAACGGCTGAAAAATAGCTAAAAAAATACTCAAAATGCTCTTTATATGTTTGGTCTTTTGAGTGTTTTATCCTTCTTCAGATTTTGAAGAAGAGATGTCTCTTCTTTAGAGTGATTCCTGATGGAACCCACTCCAGACTAGGCACTAGCCAATCAAAAGTCTTCCATTAGAAAGCATGTCATTATTTACTTTGTCAAAAAATGTCTGTGTGCACATAGTCCTTAGGTAGTAACCTTACAAACCTGCTAAGAATAATAGTAGTTATAAAAAGATGTAGGTGAAACTGTACCATCCGAAATATGTGCCATAGTACTACCAACACAAATGTGCATTATATACACAAGTTAGTAGAAAGACTCTTGTGCTAGTTTGTATAATTTATGACCAGTTATAGGTACATTTGTTTCCTTATTTTCTTTCTTAAAGTCCTCCATACACATTAAGGTACCTTCACACATAACGATATCGTTAACGATATCGTTGCTTTTTGTGACGTAGCAACGATATCGTTAAGGAAATCGTTATGTGTGACAGCGACCAACGATCAGGCCCCTGCTGTGTGTGACGCCGATTCAGCGATGTCTTCACTGGTAACCAGGGTAAACATCGGGTTACTAAGCGCAGGGCCGCGCTTAGTAACCCGATGTTTACCATGGTTACCAGCGTAAAAGTTAAAAAAACAAACACTACATACTTACCTTCAGCTGTCTGTCCCCGGCGCTCTGCTTCTCTGCACTCCTCTTGCATCCTGTGTCAGCGCCGGCCAGCCGGAAAGCACAGCGGTGACGTCACCGCTCTGCTTTCCGGCTGACCGGCGCTGACAGTGCAGAGGAAAGCAGAACGCCGGAGGACAGACAGCTGAAGGTAAGTATGTAGTGTTTGTTTTTTTAACATTTACGCTGGTAACCATGGTAAACATCGGGTTACTAAGCGCGGCCCTGCGCTTAGTAACCTGATGTTTACCCTGGTTACCGGGGACCTCGGGATCGTTGGTCGCTGGAGAGCTGTCTGTGTGACAGCTCTCCAGCGACCAAACAGCGACGCTGCAGCGATCGACATCGTTGTCGGTATCGCTGCAGCATCGCTCAGTGTGAAGGTACCTTTAGGCTAACGTTGGCCAAGCCCACCATTATTTGGCAAATCCAGGAAAAAGATGTGCACACTGTCACTAGGTTGGTGCAGGCATGAACAAAATAGTCCAAGTATAAGAAAAATCAGCCGCACTCAAATGGTTGAAAGTTCAGCAAACTGTGTAGTTTCTTTATTAACACAAACAATAAACATCACCAGGTGCTTTTTTAGGAGGTAAATGGGTGGTCGGACTATTCAATTCTCGTAACGTTTCGACCCCAGCGGGTCCTTATCAAAACCTCACTTATGCCAAAGAGGTAGAGGAGAGGAGAAAGAGCCGAGTTCCCATAGGGCAGCTCTGGTGGAATTGTGTGGAAGCGCGTCTGCCTGGTGGGTAATGTATTATGTGGCAGACAGTCTGTGAATGGGGGCCCCAGACAGATGATATAGAGGGAGATAAGGATCTGAAGAATCTGATTTTGCACTGCCAGTCTTTTTGTTCTCCCAAAAATGTCTGGCAGTGGCTCTCTCACAGAGAACATAGGCGCGAACAGAAAATCGAGTGAGAGGCCAAAATAGCTGCCGGCCAAACAATTAGCTGAACCATCATACAGCTGGCAGCCATCTAAAGTGTATGGGGGTCTTTAGACTCTGCTTTATAATAATTACACCTTTTTATCCCTGCTTATTCCCAATCACCAGCAATTGCCCTGCAACCTGGTGGCTCAGTGGTTAGCACTCTAGTCTTGACATACTGGAGTCCTGGGTTCAAATCCCAACAAGAACAACATCTTCAAGGAGTTTGTATGTTCTCCCCGTGTGTGCGTGGGTTTCCTCCGGGTTCTCCAGTTTCCTCCCACTCTCCAACGACATACTGATAGGGATTATCAGCCCCATTGGGGGCAGCGATGGTAATGTCTGTAAAGCACTGTGAAATATGATTGGCGCTATATATGCAAAGCATAATAAATAACCCCTGATGTTATCATCATCCATGGAATGTTTTACCACCTTTGGGCATCCGTAGTATCCAAGCTGCTTATCACACTGTACGTTTCCTAACCATGTTTTTACTCAGTTCCACAAACAATTGCACATCCAGTTGCCTCCATTGCCAAAATTGTAACTTTTAGAGTGCTCATAATAGTGATTTTCCTGTAAATTAATATCTATTTCTAGCCAGTGATTGTCGTACGTACGAGTTTCCAGCAGTTATCGTCTTTGTAGATATAGTTTGCAGAAGTGACGTCAGGACCTCACAGATCAATGGTGTGCTAGGAGAGACTTATAAGGTGTGGAAATTTTGTCTACAAAGTTCACTACACTGTAATGGTGACTGCAGTGAGGGTCATATTCACTCTGCAGATGAGATTTCCTAATAACGTGTATGCTACATAGTAAATATAAATGACATTGATCACTTACTGTTTATGTAGCAATGGATCTGTCTCAGATGGAGATGATTACAATAGTTTATCTGTCAGAATCTGGGGTTATCGGGACCATTGCATGACATAAACATACTCCAACAATAGAGGGAATATAAAATGTGTGGCTTGCTCACCTTCTATAATATAGCTGCTTTTAACATTTTGCAATTGAATCTGAACAGGGATTGCAAGTTTGCCAAGCTGTTACAGTATATGGCTGCAAAACAGAAACCCCCACTATTCTAAAGAACTGCACCTCTTCCTGATTGTAGGCAGTCATCATATTGATGTCCCACCAATACTGGTCAGCAACAGCATCCCCTCTACTCTACAGCCTTCTCCTGTGCAATATGTAGTGACAGATCGGAAGAGAGGATGCATGAAATACTCTGATGGAGTGCAGCTTTCTGTCTACTTACTAAGGAGAAGGCAACAGGACAGTAGCATGGCAGAGATGTGCTTATTGGTGATGAGCGAGTGTACTCGTTGCTCAGGTTTTCCCGAGCACGCTTGGGTGGTCTCAGAATATTTGTTAGTATTCGGAGATTAATTTTTCATCGCCGCAGCTGAATGATTTACAGCTATTAGCCAGGCTGAGTACATGTGGGAGTTGCCTGGTTGCTAGGGAATCCTCACATGTACTCAGCCTGGCTAGTAGCTGTAAATCATTCAGCTGAGGTGATGAAAACTTAATCTCCGAACACTAACAAAAACTCGGAGATCACCCGAGCGTGCTCAGGAAAACCCGAGCAACGAGTACACTCACACATCACTAGTGCTTAAAGATGTTGTCCACTACTTTTTCATTGATCACCTTTCCTTAAGATAGGAAATTGTTTGGGGTCCAACACCTGGCACCCCTGCTGAGCAGCTGCTCTCGGTGTCAGCGATGGAGTCCGGAACTGCTTGATTGTGCAGCTGCTCTGTCTTCTTCTAGTTGCCGCAGTAGGGTACTGCACATCCGCTCCTATTGATTAGAGCAGTTCTGGCCACAGCCTGCTCCCAGTGCAGCTGATCGGAAGGAGTGCCACCGCCAAATGTCGATCCTCGACCGTTCAGACACTGATGACCTACCCTGGGGATAGATCAATGAAAAGTAGTGGACAACCTCTTTAACAATGACATGGGCACTATAGGCAATGCACTATGTCTGGAAGGATACAGACTATATGTTGCTGACATTATGGCTAGTATGCATACAGGTTAGTGTCTAAATCATGGCACAACTATCCATAAAGCCGTGACCCAAATCAATCAATGATTCTCCAAGAGGGCATTTCTGGTGTTTCGAGGAGTGAACAAGGAATCAGAGACCAGCATGAACCCTAACCCTAACCCTAAGCATTAGAATGGGAGCAGAGGAGAGGAGGTAGGGTAAGTATGGTTTCTTTAACTGGTTTAAAGCACTTTGAGATATTTTGGGCCCCCTTCACACATCCATGCTTCCAGAACATGTGAGAAAATCAATGTAAAGCACAAAATGTTCAAGTAGGTATGCAAGCACAGGAGTGAGGGAAAGAGCATGTAATAAAGTGCAACATGCAGAAGTACTCATCAAGGACTCCCTCACCTCTTATAACCCTCATGTATTGTCACATGTTCTCCCCCCCTACCTTTTTGTTTGGTTGGTACTATACCTCATAGCTACACACATCTCTTAGGAAAAGTTGTTTACACCTGTGCATTTGGGAACCCCTTTTGAAGGATAATCATCCCTTCCCTCTTGTGTAGACAGTGGGTATACACCATAATTTTTTTTATTTATACCCAGTGGCTATTCATTGCCCATGATGATATTTATGGCTATACCTACGTGAGTATATTCATTCTGGTATGTTTGTGTTGTAGTTCTACGGTTTTCCATTTTGCTCAATAAAGGTACTTTTATCCTAAACATCAACTGTTCCTTATGTTTCCCTTTTAGACCATAAGTTCGAGGTTTTCTTTGTTTGCTTTCTCTTAATTTTTCAAATAATTTTTTTGAATGGTCCACCATTCACTCACCTAGCAATTATCTGTCACCTATTCCATACAGTGGTTGATTTTTACTTTTCAAGTTGATATATAGAAATTGCTACATTCACTATGTGTTTATCTTGATATCAGGGGGGTAAAATCTGGCATGAGAGGGTATGAAATAGCATTGGTCAATTTATACCCAAATTTATACTCCAATTTATACGGTGCTCCACAGGCTTTGTTCTGAGGATTGGATGGACTTCGCTGTTGTTTGGATACTTGTGTTACAGATATGTGGAGAGTTGTATCGCTTTACATACTTTGGCTGTGTCAACCTCATTTTTTAGTTATGAATAGCCACAGATATGCTTTGAATGGCGGATAGATTGAGGTTCCACCTCTAGGAATGAAGAATGGCCAGCTCATCGGGTGGGAAAGACATTAAGGACCTACTTTCTCAAAATTCATGCATGTGAGAGGTGGGACCCCAATCCATCAAATATTTGTTATACCCTGTTGCCAGTGCCATAAGACAAAGGAATACTCTTTTTTTCATGGGGACTCTGTTAATTTTACTTTGGGGACTGAGGTCTGACTTAATTCATTTGGCAGATTTGATTAACAATAACATACACATGAATAATTTACGTACAGAAGGTCAAGTGCATTTGAGGCCATGGCCAATTTCAACATTTTTGGTTGTCTATGATTTTAGGCTCAGATGTCCAGAAAAAAATTGAAAAGCAAATTGTCAAGTCTGTAACTGATATAAAACTGTTATGTACAGTATGTATGTGGATAGATGGACGGCTGGGGCATTGTTAATGAATGCTGAAAATCTGACTCCATTATGAAAAATAGGATAATTTTTGTTAACATAAGAAAATTTGAGGACCGTTTTTGTTTTACAAAACTGGTTCAATACAAACAAAATATTTGTGTAGATTTATTCATTTCAGATAATTCTCGTACATTTACATAATAGCCGGCCTAGACAGAGTATGTGATGGTCACAAGATTGCAAGTAACCTTTTTCTCCCAGAGTGAAACAATGAAATTTTCAAGCCTTGTTTGATAATCATATTGATGTTCTAGTTTTGATTATCTTTAATTTAGCCAACATTACTGGGATGTAATATGCGAACAACAAATTAAATTCTACAATGTACATTATCGGTAATGTATGGAACCTTGTGTTGCCAGAATCAAGCTGTACAATGTTCCATCTGGGGCTTATGTCATCTACACTCGCTCTCCCTTTTCTTAGATGACTTTCAAATCTTCTTTGGAGCCACCATTAGAAGATTTTTGTCTCAGATCACATCTTTTTACTACCAGAAAAAATTATGGACACCTTGATGGGAACTGAACGGACCCTAATATAGTCAATCCATTCCATTTGGTACCATTTCCATAATTTATCAAAATTATTTAATACTGATGGTGGCCCGATTCTAACGCATCGAGTATAGCAGGTTTTTTGTTTTTTTAATTATTTTTAACATGACCTATTTTTACTATTGATGCTGCATAGGCAGCATCAATAGTAAATAGTTGGGGACACACAGGGTTAATAGCAGCGGTAACGGAGCGCGTTACACCGCGGGCCGTTACCGCTGCCATTAACCCTGTGTGAGTGGTGAGTGGAGGGGATTACGGAGCGGGCACCGGGCAGTGAGTGCAGGGGAGTAGGAGAGGAACTAATCGGACTGTGCCCGTAGCTGATTGGTTGCGGCAGCCATGACAGGCAGCTGCCGAGACCAATCAGCGAACGAATAACCGTGACAGAAGGACAGACAGACAGACGGAAGTGACCCTTACACAATTATGTATATAGATATATATGAACTAAGTATTAGCATTAGAGATAGCAACAGAATAGGATGTTGTATGGCAGATTAGTATGTAGAGAATAAGGAGAGACAACAGAGGAGAATTGGGATGCAACATCTGGCACCCTGACTAATCCACTGTTCCCAAAGTCGTGAAAAACATTGAAATTGGTTACCGGGATGCCATTATTCTGACCCTCACTGAACTAATCATGAAAGCCAACACAAATATTTTGACATTGGAAAATCTCTTTACATGTATGGTTGTGTTATAGAAAGGTCTGTATCAAACTCTCATAAAGAAATGTCATAACATTAATTTGGACTGAATATTAGATCTATTTAGACATTTAGTTGTGACAGCACTTATTATGGTGTCTAGTGGAAAATTCCTATGTAATATTTCAACCAAGGAAACGTGTCACAATGCATCTTTTTATGCCCATCTCTGAAAATGGAGTTAAGAATGCCACCATAGACTCCTCAAACAACGCTTACAGCTTGTGCAAAGCCATGATACAACTGTGTGCATTATCTCTATAGGTGCAGCACAAGAGAAGTCTATGGTAAGATAATAAAAGGAGACAAAAAGTGAGAAAATGTAAGACTGTCTTACAGATGGAATTATAATTACTATGTATATAATCATTACAGAGAAGGAGAAACCTAGATATCTACAGTATATTCCATGCTTGAATTACAGTAACTTCTTCACCACCATGCGATTTTTCATTTTTGCATGATTGTTTTTTGCTCCTCTTTTTCCTAGAGCCATAACTTTTTTAATTTTTCCAAAATATGGCCATGTGAGGGCTTGTTTTTTTGCGGGACAAGTTGTACTTTTGAGTGACGTCGATTCAACCACATACTGCACTGGAAAACAAATTCCAAGTGTGGTAAAATTGCAAAAAAAAGTGCAATTCCATAATATTTTTTTTTTATTTACCATGTTCATTAAATGCTAAAACTCACCTGCCAATATGATTCTCTAGGTTCTCTTTTATTTAAATGGTGAAAAAAAACAAAACAAAATTTGTAAGAAAAAAGCCACCCCTAGCATCTCCATTTTTTGTGATCTGGGGCTCAGTGTGGGAGCCCGCATCAAATACAGGGATACGAACCTTGGACGTACCTATATGTTCAAGTTTGTGAAGGGGGTTAAACATATTTCGGCAAATTTATTAGCAGTGACAGTCTCTTCTTTCCGTTTGTGCTCATAATATTGCATTCGCTCGGCATCTTTAGCTGAAAAGATCCACCTAGTTTTAACCTGCTTGAGTAATCGCTTCAAAAGATGTTCCTCTGTCTTAGAAGTCTGGTTATTGTCAGGATTATAGCCCATGTCACATCAGCAGAATGCCTTGTAGTTATATCTCTGCCACCTGTAGGCTGAAGAGACAGTTTACTATAGCTAATTGCAGATAGTAAAAACCACAACCACATGCCACAGGAGACTTCATTTGTTCTCCAGTGTAATGTCCAGTTCATCAGATTTCCCAACTCATTTGTCAAAATTATTAGAAATTGAATTTAGCATCTCCCTGAGCAAAGCAGAGCAGTCTGGAAGTCATTGGAGAATAATGCATGCTAGTGAAAATGTGAATATTTCTGTGTCCCAAAAATTAATTTTCAGCAATAAATAAAATTTAATATGTAATATATAGTTTATGTATATATTTAGCTCCGTCATATTTTCAAGCTTGGAAAATATGAGTGAAATTTCAGTGAAAATTGTTTTACATTGCTATATTGAATATAATAAAATACTGGAATCAACATACAAGATTGAAAAAAGAAAAGATGCTCTTTATGACCTATTCTCACCCAAAATATAGTGAAGAAAAATCTCATAATATTTGGCTATTATTATGCATTGGTACACACAACCCAACTTATTATTATGCTTTGATACATACATCATGTCGAAGACATCATTATCACTGCCCCTGTTGGGGCTCACAATCTAAATTCCCGATCACGCAACCACGGGGAGAACATACAATCAGGTGAAGAACATACGGGGAGAACATACAACCACAAGGAGAACATACAACCACGGGGAGAACATACAACCATGGGGGGAATATACAAGCACGGGGTAACATACAACAACAGGGAGAGCATACAACCACCGGGAGCACGTACAATTATGGGGAGAACATGCAACCACAGGGAGCACGTACAATCATGGGGAGAACATACTACTACAGGGAGAACATACAATTATAGAGAAAAGATAGAACCACAGGGAGAACATACTACCACAGGGAGAACATACAACCATGGGGAGAACATACTACTACTACTAGGAGAACATACAACATAGGTAAAAGATACAACCACAGGGAGAACATACAACCATGGGGAGAACATACTACTACTACTAGGAGAACATACAACATAGGTAAAAGATACAACCACAGGGAGAACATACAACCACAGGTAGAACATACTACCACAGAGAGAGCATACAACCACAGGGAGAACATACTACCACAGGGAGAACATGTAATCACAGGGGAAACTACAACCATGGGGAGAACATACTACTACGGGGAGAACATTCAACCACAGGGAGAACATACTACTACAGGGAGAACATACAACCACAGGAAGAACATACAACCACAGGGAGAACATACTACCACAGGGAGAACATACCACCACAGGGAGAACATACAACCATGGGGAGAACATACTAATTCAGGGAGAACATTCAACAACCGGGAGAACATACAGCCACAGGGAGTGTTGTTATTATTATTATTTATTATTATAGCACTATTTATTCCATGGCACTTTACTTGTGAGGAGGGGTATACATAATAAAAAACAAGTACAATAATCATAATCAATACAAGTCACGACTGGTACATGAGCAGAGAGGACCCTGCCCATGAGGGCTCACAATGTACAAGAGATGGCTGAGAATACAGTAAGCGAGGGTAGAGCTGGACATGCAGCGGTTTGGTCGATCGGTGGTTACTGCAGGTTGTAGGCTTGTCGGAAGAGGTAGGTCTTCAGGTTCTTTTTGAAGGTTTCCACGGTAGGCGAGAGTCTGATGTGTTGGAGTAGAGAGTTCCAGAGTATGAGGGAGGCGCAGGAAAAATCTTGTATGCGATTGTGGGAAGAGGAGATAAGAGGGGAGTATAGAAGAAGATCTTCTGAGGATCGGAGGTTGTGTACAAGTAAGTACCAAGAGACGAGGTCACAGATGTATGGAGAATAATAGCAAAATCTCGGCACTCACACTTAACTTAATCAGATAAAGTGATTTAATGGTATCCACGGTAAATAACAGAAGAAACGTTTCGGTCCTATAGCCGGACCTTCATCAGTCACAATATTTGATCGTGAACGGAAGCTAGTGGACTTGCGGTGGATACTGCGTCCTCCACTGCCCAGGACACGCAGGCTCTATACCACAGAAGGCAATACCACCGGACTTATTCCCCTGAGACACTGGCTGTGTCCACCTATATCTATGACCTTAATGAAAACCCATAATCTTTCAGGTCCACTAGCTTCCATTCACGATCAAATATTATGACTGATGAAGGTCCGGCTATAGGACTGAAACGTTTCTTCTGTTATTTACAGTGGACACCATTAAATCACTTTATCTGATTAAGTTAAGTCTGAGGGCCGAGTTTTTTGCTATTATTCATGGTATTGGAACCTACTCTGGCACCTCTGTAACGGCTGTGCACGCGTTTATTCTTATATACAGATGTATGGAGGACACAGGTTGTGGATGGCTTTGTATGTCATGGTTAGGGTTTTGAACTGGAGTCTTTCGGTAATGGGGAGCCAGTGCAGAGATTAGCAGAGGGGAGAGGCCGGGAATAATGGGGGGACAGGTGGATTAGTTGGGCAGCAGAGTGTGGAATAGATTGGAGGGGTACGAGAGTATTAGAAGGGAGGCCACAGAGCAGGAGGTTGCAGTAGTCAAGGCGGGAGATGATGAGGGCATGGACTAGGGTTTTTGGAGATTCTTGGTTTAGGAATGTAGAGATCCGGGAAATATTTTTGAGTTGAAGTCAGCAGGAAGTGGAAAGCTCTTAGATATCTGGTTTGAAGGAGAGATGAGTGTCAAGGATTAACCTGAGGCAGTGACTTGTGGGACTGAGGAGAGTGAGCAGCCATTTACTTTAATGTATAGGTCTGTTGGGGGAGTCGAGTGAGATGGGGAAAAGATGATGAATTCTGTTTTGTCCATATTAAGTTTTAGAAATCTAGCGGAGAAGAAGGATGAAATAGCAGACAGACATTGTGGGATTCTGGTTAGTAGGCTCGTTGCTTGCTTTTTCCCCGAGCACGCCCGGGTGATCTCCGAGTATTTGTTAGTGTTCGGAGATTAAGTTTTCATCGCAGCAGCTGAATGATTTGCAGCTACTAGACAGCTTGATTACATGTGAGGATTCCCTAGCAACCAGGCAACCCCCAGATGTACTCAGGCTGGGTAGAGGCTGTAAATCATTCAGCTGAGGCAATGAAAACTTAATCTCCAAACACTAACAAATACTTGGAGATCACCCGAGCGTGCTCGGGGAAAAAGCAGGCAACGAGTATAATCGCTCATCATTAGTCAAGAGATGTAGATCTGTGTGTTGTTGGCATAAAGATGATACTGAAAGCCATGGGATGCTATGAGCTGTCCGAGGCCTAAGGTATAGATGGAGAAGAGCAGAGGCCCTAGGACTGAACCTTGTGGGACTCCAACAGATAGGGGGCGAGGTGAGGAGATGGTGTGCCAGTGGGAGACGCTAAATGTCCGATCTGTTAGGTACAACGAAATCCAAGATAAGGCCAAGTCAGTGATGCTAAGAGATGAGAGGGTCTATAATAGTAGGGAATGGTCCACAGTGTCAAAGGCAGAGGACAGGTCTAGGAGGAGGACAGAGTAGTGTCACTTGGCTTTGACAGTTAATAGGTCATTGGTGACTTTAGTTAGGGCAGTTTCAGTGAAGTGATGCGGCTGGAAGCCAGATTGAAACCGGACAAAGAGAGAGCAGGAAGAGAGGTGGGAGGACAGTTCAAAAAGGACGTGTTGTTCCAGTAGTTTTGAGGCATGGGGGAGAAGTGATACGCGGTTATAGCTAGATGTAGAGGATGAGTCAAGAGAGGGCTTTTTGAGGATAGGCATGATTGAGGCATGTTTAAAGCTTGAGGGGAAAACACCAGTTGTTAGTGATAGGTTGAAGAGATGGGTTAGGGTTGGGTTGAAGACTGTGGTGAGGTTTGGGATGAAGTGGGATGGGATCGGGTCAAGTGCACAGGTGGTGAGATGCGATCTTGAGATTAGATTGGACAACTACAGGGAGAACATACTACCACATGGAGAACATACAACCACAGGGAGAACATACAACCACAGGGAGAACATACAACCACGGGGAGAACATACAACCACGGGGAGAACATACTACCACGGAGAGAACATACTACCACAGGGTGAACATACAACCACAGGGAGAATGGAGCGCCCACTAGGGCCGTGGGGTACTCGGGCCGGGTCCGACGGTTCTTAAGGGGGTTGTCACGGCAGTTGTAACCTGGTCCGTGGCCCTGGGCGTCCAATAAAAGTTGAAATTAAAGGAAAAATAAAGTTTATAGGGGATTGTTCGTGACGCCACCTGTGGTATTTGGCAATAAGGAGATAGCCGATGCTGCTTCAAGAGACCGCTGGGACTGTTGGTGATGCAGCAGAGTTGTTATAGCTCTCTACGAGTAGAGCTAGGCCCCAGGGCAGTTATGGTGTTAAATGCGATGATGGTGGTCATAGTAGTGCAGGGAAGGTGACGCAATAATAATTCAGAGGACATAGCAGGGTGCAGTTTCCATACTTTTACTCACAGATCTTAAATGCAGTCCCAGCCGGGTGCTGTGTCCTCCGGGTCTGTGGTCCAGTCAGCTCTCAGGTAATTTGGGGTACACCTTGTCAGAACCCCTTTCAGATGTTCCTTCCCTGGCCGTCTCACTGCACTGGCTTCCACCTCTCCTTCCCTGCACCTTCAAACAGTGTCCCAAGCTAGCAGCCTCAGATCTTGTTGGGTGACATCCTCTTTGTCCTCTTGACCTTATGTGGCTGCCTTTTCAGTGAGTGTGTGTGGTTGTGGCTGTGGCACGTACAGATACCACAGCCTCCAGCTGGCTAGCTGAGCCTTGTAGTTCTCCACTAGTCTGGGGGCTGGTTCCCCCACTGTGACTTGGTCCCTCTACCGGACTACAGTCAGCGTGGATACGCCCCTCACTAGTGGATTCCTAACTACCCTTGCCCCTAGGACCCCTTCTCTCTCTTCTTTCTGTCAGAAGCTTCTCTCTATCCTTCCTTGTTGCCTCTTTCTGTCCTCTGGTGCTGGGATGAGCTCCTCACTGCTCAAGTCCCTAGCTCCAACTCTCACGTCTCCTCTGCTCCACTCCTTCTCACAGACTCACTAACTTTCTAGACCTTTCCTGATTCCTCCTACTGTTTCCATGACAATCCTTCTAACTGTCACTCTCTCCACTTCCTCCACCCACACCCTCTACCTAACTCCTCCCGCCCTGAGAGATCTGGTGTTAGAGGTAAGTGTCTGGGTAGTGCCATCCTCCTTACCCGAGAGCAGAGCACCACACCTCATCCGAGGTGCAGTACCTCTGTGGCGACTGTGCCTCAGGGGCGCCACATTAACATAGAACCTCAGGGAGAACATACAACCACAGGGAGAACATACAACCACGGGGAGAACATACAACCACGGGGAAAAGATACAACCACAGGGAGAACATACTACCACATGGAGAACATACAGCCACAGGGAGAACATACAACCACAGGGAGAACATACAACCACGGGGAGAACATACAACCACGGGGGAATATACAACCACGGGGAGAACATACAACCACGGGGAGAATATACAACCATGGGGAAATGATACAGTCACAGTGATAACATATTACCACAGGGAGAACATACTACCACAGGGAGAACATACAACCATGGGGAGAAGATACAACCATTGGAAGAACATACAATCATGGGTAGAACATACAATCACGGGGAGCCCATATAACTATGGGAGGAACATAAAAACTCCTTGCAAATGTTGCCTCGGTGAGATTTGAACCCAGAACACCAGCCAAGCAACTGTCCTAACCACTGAGCCACCTAAGCCCAATTTATGTCTCCAATATTTACAAATATATGTCTACAGTCACCCACTAAACTTTATTGTAATATAAAACATTACGTCATCCTTTTGTACTAAAAAGAATGCAGACATGTGCTAATGAAAGTGACGGGACACTCTTTTGTCTTCAAAAGGAGATTTGTAGTTAAAATTCTGCGCTGCCGCTAAGATGAATTTCAGGAGAGTAAAGTTGATTCACAGTGGTTTTATTCTACGCGTTTCAGGGGTCTCATGCCCCCTTCATCAGGTATTTCCTGATGAAGGGGGCATGAGACCCCTGAAACGCGTAGAATAAAACTACTGTGAATCAACTTTACTCTCCTGAAATTCATCTTAGCGGCAGCGCAGAATTTTAACTACAAATCTCCTTTTGAAGACATTATTTTCTCTGGTCGGTGAAGACCTGTGGATCTGCAGCAGCCGCTATCTATAGGCTCTAATCTCATCCTAACCAGGTGAGCAAATTTTGGTATATATTCTCCTCTTTGTAACGTGGATAAGACCCTATTGCGCTCTTTGTCTCCCCATTGTTTTACAATAGTGACACTCTTTTGGCATATCCTAGGCCCACTACGGTGGCGCAGTGGTTAGCACTACAGCCTTGCAGCGCTGGGGTCCTGGATTCTAGTCCCACCCAGGACAACATCTGCAAAGAGTTTGTATGTTCTCTCCGTGTTTGCGTGGGTTTCCTCCGGGCACTCCGGTTTCCTCCCACATTCCAAAGACATACTGATAGGAATTCTAGATTGTGAGCCCAATTGGGGACAGTGATGATAATGTGTGCAAAAAACTGTAAAGCGCTGCGGAATATGTTAGCGCTATATAAAAATAAAGATTATAAAGATTATTATTATTTCCTGGTGTATACGTCAAATGTACACCACAAATCTAATGTGAATGTATTCTTAAAGTTAGATCACCATTGATCCCATTAAACAGCTGCGTGTACCTTGTTCCTTTCCTCCTGGTTCAGTTAGCGGTCATGGTTTCAAGGCTAAGGAAACATGACTCTGCTGATTTATGGCACGCTTCTGCTGGACCAGAGTGGACAATGCTGTCTTAAAACTCATACATATATTGATATATATACATATATAATCATTCACAACCATGAAGGTAAAGGAAATGACCCAGGGTGACTGTTGTCAGAAAGTGAATTATCAGTGGTTTATGTATCATTACAATAGGTGATACCATAATTTCTCAGACCATAAAAGGGAGCAATATCTCAAGGTAAAGTGCCATGAGAGACAGGAAAGATACAGATAATGTCCATTACTATAAAATATATCAGTGCTGCTTTGATTGAAACTCTGTGGCATTTTGAGATGGAGGAGGGGGGATAAGAAATGGCATTTATTTTACCCTGTAAAAATACCATTGCAGAGAGAGGAATTTGAGGGTCAGAAGGGGAAGTGTTATCAGATGACCATGAAGAATCTCCTCTTATCTCCTTGCAGCACTAGTTTAAAGCATGGCCTGACAGTGACCTATACAAAGTGGTTATGTCCAGCAATTGAGGATGACTTGCTGCAGCTGGTACCATGATAAGAAACCAACTTCAGAAATGTAATCACTTTACTTTACTTTTTATTAATCTTTTCTAATAAAATGGAAAGTAAGGTACAATGCATTTACCCAAAGTGATGAAAAAGGTATTTCAATCCAGCAAAGCGAATTAAAAGCAAAAAATTCTGTATTGTGACTTCTTTAAAATGATAACAATAACCGACGCGTTTCCAGTCTGGCTCAATCTTTATCGTAGCCAGATTCAAAATAAGCGTAAGCTATTTTTTTTATGTCCATGCTACTATTTTAATGAAGGCACAATTTTTGCTTTTAATTAGCTTTGCTGGATTGAAAAACCCTTTTCATCACGTTGAACAAAGCTGCTTGATGCCTCACAAGCCTGTGCTCAATGGAGTGAATTGCCCAGAAACCAGATTCAACAACATACATATATTTGATGGGTGAACCGTATCCTCAAACTTTTTTTTAATATTATTATATTATATATTATTTTTATGTTTTATAATATGAATTTTATTTTATATTATTTTATGTATTTACTTATTTTCTCCTACAGTTATTTATTTTGGAGGCGACTATAAAAAAAATTATATTCCCAGCAAGCAAAGATAACGACTGAGACATCATAATTACTATATTAACTATATCCTTAGGATAGGTCATCATTGTCTGATCATAGTGAATCCAATCAAACGATCAGCAAAAACAAAATTGGTCACAGTGCTACAACAATCATTATGGCCCCTTTATTGTTTTTTAAAGTGGACGGATCATCAGTTTGCAAAATATATAAAAGCAAAGCATTATTTAGATATGATAAACTTGATGAGATTGGTGTACTTACTTTGAAAATGTATTTTTGAAGGACTAATTCGCTTTAACTTAAGTACAGTGCCTAAATCATGTATGTTCCTTATGCTACAGTACAGCTTTATGTAGTGAATTGACTTGAGCAGCCAAACAAAGCACAGCTATAATAATGAATGAGTGTAGATGAAGTCTTATGTCCACTGGTCGAATATTGATGGCCTATACAAGACTATCAGTGATTTTTCATTTGAGAATCAAAGAGAACTGTTTTTTTAAGTGTCACATGTGATCTAAAGTTACCTTTGTACCATATTTTGGAAGGAGAACCTGCCCAACCAGTGCTGTGTATGTAAAGTGCCATTTCTATGTGTATAAAGAAGCATTTGAAGTAGAAACTAGCGTGGGTTGTATTACTAATCTATTGCATTATTATGGTAGTGTCTGACATTCTTCCAATTATATTCCAATTATCTAAAATAGTCTTAAAAGATATTCCTGCCCTTAACAATTATTGAATATCCACAGAAAAGGTGAAAAGTAGAAACAGTACCCAGGTATGTGACTATAGGGGACTGTCTCTTCCCCATTATCCCGAAGAATGTAAGTCCGCAAGGACAGGGTCCTCTCCCCTCTGTACCAGTCTGTCATTGTGAATTTGCTTACTGTTAACGATATCTATAACCCTGTATGTAACCCCTTTTCACATGTACAGCACCATGGAATGGTGCTATATAAATAAATAATAATAATAATAATATAGTAGGTGAGAAGCTGCAATCACATCTGGGCGCTGGAGCTTTGTGGTTCACGAGATGTCCTGTTGGCCAATATGAATAGGTCAATACTATTATAGACCTGTGATATAGTTAGTGGTGCAGTTGGAGATTTTGCATTGGGTCCCACAAACATCAAGTTATGCCACTGCCCATGCCAGGCATTTATTGTTTATCCTGTTGATGTGCTATAAATGTGTTAAACTTTAATATGGGCACACATTGCAGCACTGAAGTCCTGGGTTCAAATCCCACCAAGGATAACATCTGCAAGGAGTTTGTATGTTCTCCCCGTGGTTGCTTAGGTTTCCTCCGGGTTCTCCGATTTCCGCTCACACTCCAAAGACAGACTGATAGGTAATCTAGATTGTGAGCCCCAATGGGGACAGTGTTGATGATGTCTGTAATACTCTGCAACTCCTCATTCCGTGGCTGATCACATCTTTAATATGCAACTAAAAATCTTTGTCAGTGGCACATGCTGCATGAAGTAGGGATGTGTCGCAGATAGAGATGAGCAAATTGGTTCGATGGGAATCTAATTCGTATCAAAGTTTATAAAATTCGCAGCTCTCTTCAATTTCAAACATTGCTATCTGAGTTGCGCTAATTGCCAAAAAATACCTACTGTCATTTTACTTATTGCAGAAAATTGAATCAGCCCCAGGAGGCTCACATGACTTCAAGGGCAAATATTCAAACTTTCCAATAATGCTTTGCAGATATCACATGGTACTACTGTAACTTCTATAAAAGCTAAGGCAGGGAATGCAGCAGCCATTTTAGGGTGGTTTAGGATAGCGATATCGTGTCAGAGCTCACAGCTTAGCAATAAACATAGAAAGAGAAAGCGCTAAAGAATTGGTCAATAATGTGTTACTGCAGCACTGAAGAAGATGAATGTAGTTTGCAAATAATAGAGATTTAATTGATGGAAGAGAGAGAGAGAGAGATGGGAAAGGTGCCAGCAGCAGTGTCAGACTCAGAGTTATTCTTAGTTCACTAGAAAGCAGCGACATATCAAAGCAAAAACCATGAAATTATCGTCTGTCAGAGATGGTGTACTTGCTTGTCAAAATAGATTGTATTGCGTTTTTGCATTTTTGGGTAATCCTTTTTGTGAAGGTGGAATCATTGTTTTTTTCTAAATAGAAAAGAAAACTCCCTGAAATCCCAACATATAACTGTAATTTTTTATCTGTGTGTGGGTTGCCAACAATTTTGGTTGTTCATATTTTACTAGTCAATTTTTACTTCAATAGGCAACAGACCAATACAGGTGGTAGCTTTTTGAGCATGTACCTACCTAGTATTTCTTATTACATCATTTTGGGGAAAGTGGTTGATTTGGTAAAAATAGTAGACATTTAAATGGGTTGTCCAGGTTTGACATAAAAGTTTGTAGTCATCCTATGTTACTGCAGACTTGGGAATCCTCACAGAATGCGCAGCATACGCTGTCAGGATTCTCTTTGTGTCGGTTCCAGGAGAAGGCAGTCATATGACTGCAAGTATGCGATATTCAAACTCAATATAAATAGGAGAAAAACTGGAGTAACCAATAAATAAGTAAGAAAGTACAAAATTTATTTCAAAAAATCAAATAAAAACACATATAATAAAATTGTCAATCAGGACAAGGACACGGAAGTACATACAGTAGTGAGGTGCACATGGGAGTTCAGAGGTAGTACATCTATCTGATTTACATTTGAATGCTTGTCCATGTGCGGGTCACCCGCCATCATTTGGGGCTCATTGCCATCTGAGTAGTGTTGTGCACTGGGCCTGGTAAGTTTTGCCCTTAATTTATGATACAGTCCCTTTAGGCCGGCGTCACACTTGCGAGTTTTATGGACGTAAGAGCGCAGAAACTACGTCCGTAAAACTCGCATAACATACGGCACAATGATTCTCAATGGGTCTTGTCCTATCAGCCGTATATTACGGATCCGTAATATATGGCGTTCTACGGCCGCACAAAATCGCAGCATGCTGCGTTTGTCAGCGTATAGCGCAAAAAATTCGCCAATGCAAGTCTATGGGAGAGCGTATAATACGGAATGCATACGGACCATGCGTGTGCCTTGCGAGAAATACGCAACTTACTGGCAGATGTCCGGAAATGTCCAAAGGACTCAATCAGGCAGGTGAGACATGCTAATTAGCTGAAAAAGCCAGACAGTGAACCCGGAAGCCTGCTGCACGCCTCCACGGAGTGAGATTCAGCATGGCCAGCATAATTAATGTAGACATGCTGATCATTTTGGTCCAAGAGAGGCCTGTAATATGGGACCAAAGAGACCCAAATTATGCCAACAGGGCACAAAAAGAGGCTGCATGGAGGAGCGTGTGTGGGTCCCTCTTCCCACATTATGACCAGCAGCCACGTGAGGCACAGCGACAGATAAGTAAGTACACCCATGTTTGAAATGTAATGTTCTTGTGAAACAGCAGGCCTTTACTACTTAGAATTTAGCATCAAGAATGTCTTAAATATTCATGAAATAACTAGAAAGCACACCAGTAGATACATGGTGTTGTACCTGATAAAAGGATTTCATTAATGTTTTGAATAGGTGTCCCTTACTAACAGTGTTTCCCATGAATTGTCCTTTCTGTGATAGAGGTTAGGGGACTCTGTCCTTGTGGCCTTGCTTCATAATTGTGTGTGTGGTTTGTAAATTTAATATTAAATGTGCTCCACAAATGCCTATTTGTATGCTACACTTAAATCTGTGTATTCAATTTCACCTTGTGTGAGCAATCTGCATAATGGTCTAATGAATGTGTTTATTTTTTGTTGTTTTAGTGGGTGATGTTACAACAAGGTGGCGGAGTATCCGTGACCAGTATAGGAGGGAGAGGCAGCAGCGGGAGAAAAGTGGAGCCGGGGCACCTCCTAAAAAAAAAAAATACATCTACTTCGACCGCCTAACCTTCCTTAACCCCAGCATGGACCTCAGGCCGTAAGTACAAACATCACTCACTGTTTTTTTTTTTTTTTTATACAATTTTACCTTAAAATTTTTTTAAAAATAAATTTTTTCTTTTTCAGAACTCAGTCTAACCTCACTGACAGGGAGACAGGGTCTGAGTCAGAGCTGGTCATTGACCCAGTTGGGGAAGGTGAAGAGGTGGCTGGTCCATCTGCTGCTCCCTCCGGCTCCATCCCTCATGGATCCTCCACATCTGGCCAGGCAGCTCCATCTGCATCAGAACCACACCCAGAGGCCCCAGAGTTTGCATCTTCCGCCGAAGCATCAGCAGCAGCAGCACCACCACCTAGCCAGGATGACCCTGGAAATAGCAGCAGCCCAACTGTTGCCCTGGATCCATCCCCACAGGCTGCAGTCAGACCACAGCGTTCACGCCGCAGGAGAGAGCTGATCCAAAGCCGGTGAAATGTTGATGCTGGGGTCATGAACTATTTGGCACGGGTTCGAGAGGATGATGGGGAGGAGGGATTTACAAGGAGCCTTGTCCAGTACTTAAGGTCCATAGAGCGGGAGTTGAGGCTGCGTTTGAGAGGGTGTTTTCAGATCCTTATTGACGCATGCACCCCCCCAAATAACCCATACAATCTCCTGCAGATGATTGAACAGTGGCAGATGTCACCTGAAAATATTCTGCGGCCTCAGAGATTACAAGGCCTGGCTGCTCAACAAGGATCTGAAGCACCCCCTCAACGTCAGCCAACCCCTCAACCCCAACCCACAACGAACCCACAATGGCAACCTCAGCAACATATGGCAGGATATCATCAAACATCCCAATATGGCCACTTGTCCTCACCCAGTGCTGAAGGCTGGTCCCAACCTGGGTATGGACAATATGGTCATTTTGGGTTGGGGTATGATTCCCGGACATATGGTCAGCAACAGCAGGGGTATGTCCCAAATCCTCGGCCCACTCTTCAAACTTTCCAGCATCATAGCTGGGCTAATGTCCCTCAGGCCACTACAACATCTGCACAGGGTGCTGGACAATTGGCCCTACAAAGGCCACCTGATGCTGACCCTGAGCAAGCTACATCTCCTGCACCAACCTACCAGGACTTGTAATTTTTGTTTGTTTTTGTTTTTTTTGGTTTTTGTTTCCTTGTTATTTTTTTGAGGTTTATATTCTTTTATCCACAATATTGGTTTAGATTGTGCATACATAGCAGTCTTAATTGTGGATTTTGTAAATAATTTTGTTGCCACTAAAAAAAGGCAAATTTGATGCCAAAATCTGGTTATGGGCCCAAAAAAAAAAACCATAACAAATGTTCTACAGTAAAAAGTTATATTAATACCAATCAAAGTCTGGATGCGCTCGAATCATTCTTCCATCACACACACATGATATGCTGACAACCATATGTGAAATAATTAAAGACAACAGACCGAGTTTATAAATTGGTTAACAAATACTTCATAGATCAAAATAATTACACATGCAAAAATGCATAGTCTTGCCAGGGAGTAGCACCTTGAGGAGTCAAAAAATAATTTGTAAAGACATCACGAACTTTAAGACCAGAAAGTGGACGGCGCGAAGGAGGGACATATGAGGTAGGCCTACTAACATTGTTCATGAGTTGATCTTCAAAATTTTGAGAGGAACAATCATGTATTCTTGTGAAATTATGTAAAATTACACAGGCTTTGATCACTTCATTGATTGTAGCCTCACTCAGCTGGATGGCAGACTGAAGAACACGCCATTTGGCAACAAGAATCCCAAAGGCGCACTCAACCAGTCTCCGTGCCCTTGCAAGTCTCAAATTAGACACCCTCCGCCGGTGGTCAAGGTTGCGCCTGGGGTAAGGCCTCATGACGTGCCTCGTCAGTTGGAAGGCCTCATCTCCAACAAAAACAAAAGGCAGTGCTTCCGCATTAGAGCCTGGTAGTTGTTGTGGTGGTGGGAGGTTCAACTGGTTGTCACGTAGCCGCCGACCCATTAAGGACGAATTGAAGACCCTAGAGTCTCCAGTTCGCCCATAGGCACCAATGTCTACAATTATAAACCTGTAGTTACTGTCAGCAACTGCTAACAGAACTACAGAGAAAAACTGTTTGTAATTGTAGAATTGGGAACCAGAGTTCGGCGGCTTACGCACCCTGATATGTTTCCCATCCACAGCTCCAATGCAGTTAGGGAAGTCACAAGTGTTTTTGAAACCAGTGGCGATTTTTAGCCAATCCTCCTGTTTGGGCTCAGGCATCACAACTTCCTGAAGTTTATGCCATATTTGGGAACAGGTTGTCCTAACAATGCCTGAAATTGTCGACCGACCAATCAGAAACTCCAGGTGTAGACCCGCATAGGACAAGCCTGTGGACAGGAAGCTGCAAAACAAGAAAAAGGTACAAAAACCATTAACATGATGACTACGAAAACAGGAATAAGCACAAGTGTATATTTCATTTACTATGACATTATTTAAAATATAAAAAGGTTAATTTTACTATCTTAAAATAATAGCATATTAACAACATTTTATATGTGCTTGTGGCTTCATGTCCAAGTTAAGTGAATGAAACATAGTAGGACACCACACAGTTTTGAACAAACAAACAAAAAACAGTATGGGCGAATGTAGAATACATACCGTAAGGTTAGGAGCAGACGCTCCTCAGCAGAGATGGCTTTTCTCATCCAGGTGTCCAGATAGGTGAGGCCAGGACGTAAGATCTCCAACAACATGTCAAAAGTCCTGATGGACATGCGACTATACAGGTAAAACTTGTCAGGATGTGCCCTCAAAGCTGAATATAGTCTCTGGAAATGTCCTTTACTCTGGCGTTGGGTCAATAGAGGATGGACCCACAATCTTCGTCTCCTCCTTCGCGGATCAACATTGACCGGATATGGCTGGCCAAAGCGACGAGACAACACCCAGTGAAGCAACACCCGCTGAGTTGTGCTTAAATACACATGGTCAGACATGTTTGTAAGGTCCAAGCAACACACCCAAAATATGCTAGATAACATATAGGGCAGATGGGAGGGGTCCACCTGTTGTAGAGGGCTTAAATAGTGTGTTTAATGATGATTTAAATGATTTGCAGGCCATAAAACCGTTAAATGTCCATTTTGTGAGGGTGCGTGAAAAAAACGCCATACGGATTACATACGGATTACACACGCACAAGCACATGCGCAAAATACGCGACCACACCTAAGCAGCGCATTAACTACGGAAGTCGATTACGGAGACATTGTGGCGTATTGAACGCGTAGTACGGACGTATAATACGTTCCGTATTGTCTTACGCCAAGTGTGACGCCGGCCTTACTTTGCGAATCTCCAGCTGGGCTTGATCTATGTTGATTTACCCTGACCTTTTTCTTTTTTTTGCCGTACTTTTGGTTTTAAACCTTGCTATAGAGCTCCCACTGTTTCTGTGGATCCCCGCATTGTTATACAATACTTGGGCTTTATTTATTGTACCTTATTTTTGGCTCTACTTACCTAGCACATGGACAAGCATTCAAATGTAAATCAGATAGATGTATTACCTCTGAACTCCCATGTGCACCTCACTACTGTATGTACTTCCGTGTCCTTGTCCTGATTGACAATTTTATTATGTGTTTTTCTTTGATTTTTTGAAATAAATTTTGTACTTTCTTACTTATTTATTGGTTACTCCAGTTTTTCTCCTATTTATATAGTTACATTACGGAGTCAATAAAATATTGTGAATGTGGGTTGATACTACTTAGTATCCCCACTTTTGGCATATTAAATATGCAATGGGTTTTTTTTCTTCTGTGTCTAATATTCAAACTCAGCCACATTCTGACTAGACATACTCAGCCTTGTTCAATACAAGTGAATTGAGCAAGGCAGCACAAGACTAGTCCGATTGTGACTAGAAGTATGCATATTTGATTCTTGCAGTCACATGACTGCCCAGTCTTGCCGCCGGCACCGGAGAATCCTGACAGCACCGTTGGGTTCTGTGAGCTTTGACTTTCGTGCCAAACTTGGACAACTTCTTTAACAGTGCATGTCTGTTTTTGCAAACCTGTTTTAATAGACCAAGTTTACACCAAACACACCGAGTATACTGCGATCAGCTGCCACATTTTACTTTGCATTTCTTGTTCCATCCTTTTTAGCAAGGGTTGAATAAGTGCGGTTGAAAAGATTGTCAAAAGTTACTTACAGTGTTGTACAAAATGTATGATAAAAGAAAAAGCAGCAAAAGTAATGAAGGGGCAGTGTAAAAAAAAATGACACCATACCATTGCTAAGACTGTGGAAGCCGCTAACAGAAGCAGAAACATCATCACCAATGGCAATAACCCTGCAGGCAGAATTAGCCTCCGATGCCTATGGAAAGCATATTAGTTGGGAGAAAGCAGAGGGCTTTTTGGAATATATGGCACATCACTCAACTCAGTCAAAGCAGGATGATGTTACCTCTGACAGCATCCCTGTCAGTTTGAGTCAGTTGTTTGCACAAAATGATCTGCCTGATCAGAAATGACTAAGAAGGATACATTTTTGACTATTTTTTAATTTATAAAACATGAAAAGACTGTCAGTGCATTGTCTTATTAAACGGGCTGTTGGTTAATACCAGGCTACCATCCGTTTCAATGGTGAGGTCACTGACATTACAAATTCTGTGTTAAAGATCTTGAAATGGGCTGGTTAGAGACCTAGGAGTCCTTAGAGTGGCACACAAATCTTTTCAGGGCAATTGGAGACTTTGCAATATTGTGATCTCCAGTTAATTCACAACAACTCAAATTTCTGTGAATGATTTGTCAAATTTGAATGTGAAAAAATTAATTCATCGCTAGCCGTTAATAATATGCAAACTGTAAGGGAACAAACAATTGCAGTAAACATTATTCATGCTCGCATAGTTGAATATGTAATTAAAATAAAAGTGTAATAAGCAGCACCGATTGACAACGATCAGTACTTGTAATCTGCCCATTGTAAAAGGACGCTCTGGCAGGGACCTTTCATTATTACAGGCAGCCATCATTGCATTACATTTACTCATTTTCATATTTTCTCCCATGGAAATGTTGATGTTAAGTGCATCATGTATGTTGTCCTTGTTCTTAGAGCATCACGTGGGTCTAAATCTTGAGTTAATGGATGGGAGGAATGCTGCTCATGTACCGATGTGACAGTCTTCATGTCTTGATTTGTGTCCGGATCGTGCGGAGTCTTGTAGAGCCGCTGTGGTGAGTGGCAGGGTAAAGGCAAATATAAGTGGTTATTAGTACGGCACATGTCTGAGAAAGCATTGTGCATGACATGCTGAGTGTGTTATAAAGCCCTTAATGTGCCATTTTAAATAGTTGGTCATGTGCCTTTTCTTTCAGAAAATAGTTGTAGAAAGTTTCCGGATAATGCCGAGTTTCTGAGCAGCTTGAAATCAGATGACATCAATAACATATTATGCGCTGTGCCTTAGACATCCTAGTATAATACATTGCTGCTAGGGATAGGCCAGACTATAATAATTCCTACACTATTGGGTAGTTCAATAGCAATAAATAAAAAATAAAGCAAAGTGACACTCTTAGGCTATGTGCACACGTTCAGGATTTCTCGCAGAAAATTCCTGAGAAAAAACGGACATTTTCTGCAAGAAATCCGCAAGAAAACCGCAACGTGTGCACACAGCCTTAGGGCTCATTCAGACCAGCGTATTATATGCACGTGCGCTGTATGAGTAAGTGTGAAGGATTACCCCTTCCTCCCACGTCACCAATCCGTGACGTCACTACACAGGCCCAGCTCTCCGGCGCCCCCTTTGTCTCTCAGGTCAGTAAAGGGACTGCACCTAGAGCAAATGGCCGCCGGGGAGACTGCCCTGTTACCCACCCTGGGTATTCTAAGATTCGCAATCAGAGTAAAAGGATCAGCCCAAAATTAATTTATGATTTAATTGCCTTAAGGGCGCACTAGATAATTACAAGAAATATACAATCACAATATATCAAGAGTTACAGTCAGAGTACAATATAACAACAATAATACAAGGCTTAAAGGTATAAAGCTGGAGGTCAATTTACCAGGTCGAAGGTCGCTTGTGGAAGCCGGGGGGCATAGCATTCCGCAGGTCCAAAAACTTAGTTGCCGGGCAGCCCCCAGAAAGCATGTGCTTGCTCCCCTCTGGCTGGCATACCCTGTTCCTTAAGATGTCATCATCATCATCTTCTTCTGTGGAGAGAGTCCCTCCCAGTGACCTCAGCTTCTTCTTATACCTGGCTGAGCCCCCCTGCTTGCAGCTGGGGGGCTTAGCAATCTCCACCCCCCTCTGTCTCCCTGCAAGATTTATTCCAATATCTAATAAATGGGATAACTTCTCTCAGGATGATCGGATCAGCACACGGGCAGTACCAGCGCCTGTGGTTTGTTCTGCCGGTCGTACTGGGATCAAACCTGGACCCATTCGGTCCCTGTGGGAGGCTGATCCCTATATCTCGGGTTTCAGACCTTCCACCGTCACGGGAGTCACACTGTTGGATGTACAATTTCTTTAGGGTAAGGAGAATATTTTTTATGAGCCTGTACCTCGGACGATGCGTCCATAATTCACAATTCCATGTTGGAGACGGTTTGGCTGGGCTGCCATAATAGATGTGTATCCAGTGGCCACTTGGCATGCGTGTTTTAATTAAGCCCCCAAGCATTTCCAAGCCCCCTTGTGGCGTGGTTTCCTCATGGGGCTTTGAACTACCGTCTACAGTTTACACTGAGCTCAGCCCGTTAGCATACTAATAGGAACTCTATTCATTAGCAAAGGTGGGGGCCAGGAGCACTCCTGTGTCCAGGAGACAAAATGGAGTCACGCCAATCTGATAGCATGCCTGTTCCAAGATGGCGGCTGTTCCCTCATCACACCTCCCTGCTTTAGAGGGCGCTAGGGGGCATCACATTCCTGTGTTCCCCCATGCGCCCTTCCACACCTTCTCCTTGCCGGGGCAACCCATCAGCATTACTATGGTCTCGCCCTCTCTCTCCCTGAGCCTGTCTCTGCCTCCTCCTCTCTGAGGCTGACTCTGTCCCTCCTCTCTCTTTCTCTCTGAGGCGGTCTCTGCCTCCTCCCCTGTCTCTCTCTGAGGCTGTCTCTGCCCCCTCCTCCTGTCTCTCTCTGAGGCTGTCTCTGCCCCCTCCTCCTTCTCTCTCTGAGGCTGTCTCTGCCCCTCCTCCTTCTCTCTCTGAGGCCGTCTCTGCCCCCTCCCATCTCTCTCTCTCTCTGAGGCTGTCTCTGCCCCCTCCTCCTTCTCTCTCTGAGGTTGTCTCTGCCTCCTCCCCTCTCTTCCTGAGGCGGTCTTCGCCTCCTCCTCTGTCTCTCTCTGAGGCCGTCTCTGCCCCCTCCTCTCCCTCGCTGAGGCTGTCTCTGCCCCCTCCTCCTCTGTCTCTCTCTGAGGCTGTCTCTGCCCCCTCCTCTCTCTCTCTTAGGCTGTCTCTGCCCCCTGCTCCTCTGTCTCTCTCTGAGGCTGTCTCTGCCCCCTCCTCTCTCTCTCTGAGGCCGTCTCTGCCCCCTCCTCCTTCTTTCTCTGAGGCTGTCTCTGCCCCCTCCTCCCCTCTCTTCCTGAGGCGGTCTCCGCCTCCTCCTCTGTCTCTCTCTGAGGCCGTCTCTGCCCCCTCCTCTCTCTCGCTGAGGCTGTCTCTGCCCCCTGCTCCTCTGTCTCTCTCTGAGGCTGTCTCTGCCCCCTCCTCTCTCTCTCTGAGGCCGTCTCTGCCCCCTCCTCCTTCTTTCTCTGAGGCTGTCTCTGCCCCCTCCTCCCCTCTCTTCCTGAGGCGGTCTCCGCCTCCTCCTCTGTCTCTCTCTGAGGCCGTCTCTGCCCCCTCCTCTCTCTCGCTGAGGCTGTCTCTGCCCCCTCCTCCTTCTCTCTCTGAGGCTGTCTCTGCCTCCTCCCCTCTCTTCCTGAGGCGGTCTCCGCCTCCTCCTCTGTCTCTCTCTGAGGCTGTCTCTGCCCCCTCCCCTCTCTCTCTGAGGCTGTCTCTGCCCCCTCCTCCTTCTCTCTCTCTCTCTGAGGCTGCCTCTAACTGTCGGTCCCTGGGCCACGCCTCCGGTGAACCCTGCTGGACCGTTACCCGGTACAGCCGTCCCTGGACCCCGACCACCCGCTCGCGGTCTGACTCCCCGGGAGGCTGTGCCGCCTGCTCCTTAAGAGCTTTCAGGCCAGCATCAGCTTCCAGCGCTGCCTGAAATCCCTGACTCGATGTGGCAAGAATGGACGACACTGCCACATCCACCGTCAGCTCCCCGGGATCTGTCTCCTGGCTGCTGTCTGACTCGGCAGCCACTTGGTCAGAGAGGGGGAAGCCGTCGGACCTCTGCAAGGCTCCTTGGGCTCCGGCGCTCCCACTCCTGGTGACAGCGGCCACGACCACTGTGCCCATGGGTAGCGCCTGCTTCCCCCCGGCTCCTGACCAAGTCGCCGGGTCAGGCAGACTTCCCTGCCCTCCTGACATCCCGGGTGTGGGGAACTCCTGCCCTGGGGTCTTACCTGGTGGCTCCTCTCCCGGGACGCCTCCTCCCCCCATGGCCTGTTCCTCTTCCTGCAGGGGCCCTAGACTCAGCAGGCAGGATTCACTTAGGGGCCCTACACTGCCCGTAGCAGCCCCTCCCTCCACCTCTGAGCTCTCCCCTACAGTCTCCTCACCTGTCCTCACTGTGAGCCCTGTGTGTGTGGTGTCAGTGTATGGAGTACCCTCAGGTTTCACTCCCTCCCCCACTGTTGGAGGCACATTCAACACATCAACATTCACCGTAGAGTCATGACATTCTTGGGGAGCCGAACTTGGGGGTTCAGTGGCCACATACTGAGACACTAGCCGCCCCAAATCGGTCCCAAGTAATACATTAGCAGGAATATTCGACGTTACTCCCACCTCCCGCATTCCCCTCCCGGCACCCCAGTCCAAAAACACCTTTGCGACAGGCAGCGCCGGTTCCACGCCTCCAATTCCGGAGACGGACAGGGTTCTCCCTGGCACCAAGTCTTGAGGGGACACCACCTCAGGACGTACTAGGGTTCGTTCAGCGCCTGTGTCCCGCAGTCCCATGACCGCTGAGCGGCCGATAGTGACGGGTTGGTAATTGTCCAGGGACCTCCCACCACCCCCTCCCACACATAAAACAGTGGACGGTTCCGGGGACAGGGATGGGGCCTTAAGACGCTGGGGACATGCAGCTTTGAAGTGTCCCAGCTGGTTGCAGTGATGACAACGTCTGGGTTCTGCGCCTGGCCTGGAGAGGGCAGCAGGGGGGTACACCCCTTGCACTCTGGGGGCTGGGGAAACAGGGGCAGGATTGGGCTTACCCCCTCTCCAGGTGCTGCTGGCAGGCTTCTTCGGCTCAGGCGCCCTGTTATTGGCATACTCATCTGCCAGGGCGGCTGTAGCAGAAGCCCCCTTCGGTTTCCGGTCACGGAGGAACTGCTGGAGGTCCTCTGGGCAGTTCCACAAGAACTGCTCCATGACGAACAGTTCCTGGACCTCCTGGCGGGTGGTGAGTGCTAGACCCGAGGTCCAGTGCTCTGCAGCTCTCAGCAACGCCCGCATGTGGTCGGTCCAGGTGTCCTTTGGGCCCCGCTGCAGGCTCCGGAACTTCTTGCGGTAAGACTCTGGGGTGAGGTTGTAGTGCTGGATCAGGGCCCGCTTGATGCTGCTGTAGTCCTGCTCCGCCCTGGCAGGTAAGTCCCCCAAAACTTCCAGGGACTTACCCCTCAAACGGGGGGTCAGGTATCTTGCCCACTGATCCGGGGCCAGATGGTGTTGAAGGCAGGTCCTTTCAAAGGCCAGCAAGAAGGAATCCAGGTCTCCATCCTTCTCAAGCAGAGGGAAGTCCTCGGCCCGGACTTTGGAAACCCTGGACTCTGGCGGTGCTGGGGCGTCCAGCTGTACCCCTGACCTTGCACACAACTTATTATATCTACACTCTGACCGTCTAGTGCTGGGCTGACCTTAAGACCCCAGCAGTGAAAGTTACCACTGGTAGTCTTTAGTGTCTGGGAGTAGGGGTCCCACGCACACTATTACTCTGATCCCACCGCTGCCACCACTGTGAAGGATTACCCCTTCCTCCCACGTCACCAATCCGTGACGTCACTACACAGGCCCAGCTCTCCGGCGCCCCCTTTGTCTCTCAGGTCAGTAAAGGGACTGCACCTAGAGCAAATGGCCGCCGGGGAGACTGCCCTGTTACCCACCCTGGGTATTCTAAGATTCGCAATCAGAGTAAAAGGATCAGCCCAAAATTAATTTATGATTTAATTGCCTTAAGGGCGCACTAGATAATTACAAGAAATATACAATCACAATATATCAAGAGTTACAGTCAGAGTACAATATAACAACAATAATACAAGGCTTAAAGGTATAAAGCTGGAGGTCAATTTACCAGGTCGAAGGTCGCTTGTGGAAGCCGGGGGGCATAGCATTCCGCAGGTCCAAAAACTTAGTTGCCGGGCAGCCCCCAGAAAGCATGTGCTTGCTCCCCTCTGGCTGGCATACCCTGTTCCTTAAGATGTCATCATCATCATCTTCTTCTGTGGAGAGAGTCCCTCCCAGTGACCTCAGCTTCTTCTTATACCTGGCTGAGCCCCCCTGCTTGCAGCTGGGGGGCTTAGCAATCTCCACCCCCCTCTGTCTCCCTGCAAGATTTATTCCAATATCTAATAAATGGGATAACTTCTCTCAGGATGATCGGATCAGCACACGGGCAGTACCAGCGCCTGTGGTTTGTTCTGCCGGTCGTACTGGGATCAAACCTGGACCCATTCGGTCCCTGTGGGAGGCTGATCCCTATATCTCGGGTTTCAGACCTTCCACCGTCACGGGAGTCACACTGTTGGATGTACAATTTCTTTAGGATAAGGAGAATATTTTTTATGAGCCTGTACCTCGGACGATGCGTCCATAATTCACAATTCCATGTTGGAGACGGTTTGGCTGGGCTGCCATAATAGATGTGTATCCAGTGGCCACTTGGCATGCGTGTTTTAATTAAGCCCCCAAGCATTTCCAAGCCCCCTTGTGGCGTGGTTTCCTCATGGGGCTTTGAACTACCGTCTACAGTTTACACTGAGCTCAGCCCGTTAGCATACTAATAGGAACTCTATTCATTAGCAAAGGTGGGGGCCAGGAGCACTCCTGTGTCCAGGAGACAAAATGGAGTCACGCCAATCTGATAGCATGCCTGTTCCAAGATGGCGGCTGTTACCTCATCACAGTAAGTATCACACAACACAAACACGGCAAGCAGCACGGTAGCTGGTGACAGACTGGGCAAACACGCCAGAACCACACTATGTGTAGCAAAAATGTTCACTTGCTATGAGCGCCGTCCACAGGGGTCTCCTGCAGACCCCGTGTTGTCATGCCAACCCATTGGCGCCCCGTATTCATGTGACAGGCGCATTAGGTTTGAGTGAGTTAAATGCCGCTGTCAGAGATTGAAAACGGCTGGATCGCTATTCCACTCGTGGCTGTTAGGCCAGGTTCACATTGCGTTAGTGCAGTCCGTTCAACACATACGTTAAACGGACTGCGGTAATGCAAGTGGCGAAAAAGATGGCGTTTATGCGATCGCAGTAGCGCAGATGCTCTATATGTGCTAGCGGTGACAGACCTGAAAACGCTGCAGACTGCGTCCGAGGGTCCATCATAGAATGACGGCACATCGCTAACGCATGCCGATTATGACATGCGTTAGCAATGCGCTGCATAATGGCAGTTAATGGGTGTGCTAACGCATCCGTTACATAGCATTAGTGCCGCTATGTAACGGATGCCGTCAGCGCATTGCCATTAACGCAATGTGAACCCAGCCTTAGGGGCACATGACAGCTCATTAGATCAGCTGTCATACGCTAGTGCTAGAAAAGGTGCAGACTCCGCGCTGGAGCCCGCACCAAAGAGGGGGAGGTGACCTATGACATATCTATATGTCGTAGGTTGTAAAAACTTTAAAGAGGTATTCCCATCTCCAAGATCCTATTCTAATATGTAGTAGGTGTAATATTAACCCCTTAATGACCGCCAATACGCCTTTTAACTGACCTGAGATATAAGAGAATAGCCTCCCCACACAGGTGACAATCCAGCAGCTGTCGGCTGTACACTATAGCTGAAAACTTGCTGCATCAGCCACGATCAGTGTTTGCACCGTCCAAATCTGTTTAACCCCTTTGATGCTGCTGCCAATAGTGACTACATCATTAGAAATGGTTAACAGAGTGTGGGGGCTTCCTATTTAACCAAATTGGTGCCCTCAGATCTTGATTTTGTGGTCCTGATGTTTGCCATGGCAAATCATGACCAAATAGCGGCCTTAGAGTCTGATTGCTGTAGTAATCTGTTCAGAAGTTAGAGACATTTAGATGGTAAAAATGCACATTTTCATTTTTATCATGCCACTTTGCATTAATTCCTGTAAAGCACCTGAAGGGTTAATAAACTACCTGACTGCAGTTTTCAAAATGTCAGGGGGTGCTGTTTTTAAAATGGTATCACGTTTGGGGGTTTCCCAATATATGAGACCCCTAAAGTCACTTCAAACATGGATAAGTCCCTAAAAAAATAAATTTTGTAAATTTCCTTGAAAAAATGAAAAATTGCTGCTACATTTTTAATCCTCTAAAATGCTAAAAAAATAAAATAGCATTTTACAAATGGTGCTGATGTAAAGCAGGCATGTGGGGAATGTTAATCATTAATGGTTTGCTGTGGTATGACTATTTGGATTAAAGGGATAATCATTCAAAGTTTTAAAATTGCTAATTTTTTTACATTTTTCTCAAATTTTTGATATTTTTATAAATAAACACAAAACATATTGACCTAAATTTACCAATATCATAGAGTATAATGTGTCACGAAAAAACAATCTCAAAATCACTGGGATTTGTTGAAGCATTGCAGAGTTATTACCACATAAAGTGACTCTGGTCAGATTTAAAAAATTTGGCTCCGTCACTAAGGGGTTAATAATACCTAAGCTACTGAAATGCCCCTTCATGTTAGGTAAGTGACATAGCAAATCTGAAGAATTATACTGCATTTCTAATTGGAGGTATTTGCAAATATTATTAATATTACACCTGCTACACATTGGTATAGGATCTTGGAGATAGGAATACTTCTTTATGTGTTTACTAAGAGCTTTTTTCAGGTGGTTTCTGGAGCAGAATGCTTATAAGCTTTTAATTATAAATTGTTTTTTTTTAAATATATCTTTTATTGCATGACTATCACACTTTAAAATGCTTTGTATGCAGTTTTTGGATATTTTTCTGATGGTTTTATGACAGCTCATGAATGTAATTAAATCCAGGACACTCAGCAAATTCATCTGATGAGAAAACTTTTATTAGACATCACTACTAGTGAAAAAGATATCACAAGTGCTTCATCCAAAATGCATATAAGATCCAATATTAATATCCAGATGCTTAAGGAACCTATGTTTCAATCCAGACGGACCTTTGTCAAATTGTATGTGGAATGATGATAGGCTACCTATAGTGCATGGATGGGGAACCTCAGGCCTGAGTGATTCACTGCTGAACGCTGTGGAGTTCCACAGTTCCATGTCTCCTGTGATGTCTATGTGACAGCTCCATGTCTCCTATGATGTCTATGTCGCAGCCCCATATCTCCTGTGATGTCTAAGCCACTGCCCCATGTCTCCTGTGATGTCTCTTATGATGTCTATGTTTCAGCCTCATGTCTCTTGTGATGTACTGTATATGCTGCAGCGCTGGCATCTCCTGTGATGTCTATGCCACAGCCCCATGTCTCATGTGATGTCTATGCTGCAAACCCATGTCTCCAGTGATGTCTATACGAAGCCTACATGGCTCCTGTGATGTATAAGCCACAGCCCAATGTCTCTTGTGATATATATACTGCATCCCACATGTCTCCTGTGATGTACAGTATATACTCCAGCCTCGGTGTGCCCTATGTGATGCATATACAACAATCTTGATGTGTCCTATATGAAGTATACGGCAGTCTCTGTGTCTACTGTATGTATGCAAAGCAGTTTTAGTGTCTCCTACAGTAAGTGAGTATATACAGCAGTCTCGTGTCTCCTATGTGATGTATATACATTTCTCTGTGTCTTCTATGTGATGTGTATATAATAATAATAATCTTCATTTTTATATAGCGCTAACAAATTCCACAGCGCTTTACAGTTTGTGCACATTATCATTGCTGTCCCTGATGGGGCTCACAATCTAAATTCCCTATCACTATGTCTTTGGAATGTAGGAGGAAACCGGAGTAACCGGTGGAAACCCACGCAAACATGGGGAGAACATACAAACTCCTTGCAGATGTTGTCCTTGATGGGATTTGAACCCAGGACTCCAGTGCTGCAGTACTATCCACTAAGCCACCGTGCTGCCCATATGTGTATATGGCAGTCTTGGTGTCTCCTATGTAATGTATAAACAACAGTCTTGGTGTCTCCTATGTGATGTATACAGCAGTCTTGTTGTTTCCTATGTAATGTATGCAAAGCAGTTTCGGTGGTGTTTATGTGTATAGAGCAGCGTAGGTGTCTCCTATGTGATGTATACAGCTCTCTCTCTGTGTTTCCAGTGTGATGTGTATTCGGCACTCAAGGTGCCTCCTATATGATTTACATGCAGTAGTTTTGGTGTCTGCTATGCAGGGCCGTATTTAGAGTTTCTGCTGCCCTAAGCACTTTTAGTGCTGCCGCCCCCATTGGTGAGTATGACACTATTGGCATAGACTTTGGCAAGAATTGCTGATGTGAAAGTAGCCTTTTGCAGCAGATCGGGCAGTTTTTCTGCATCTGCCATGTAACGGATCACTTAGGCAACACTGCGTTTGGCCTCATTCATTCCCCATGGGATTTGTGGCACTTGCCATGATCTGGCAAATGTGGTACCATACCTCCCAACTTTTGAAGAAGGGAAAGAGGTATAAAGTTTGCGGCGCACGTAACATAGTAACATAGTAACGTAGTAACATAGTTAGTAAGGCCGAAAAAAGACATTTGTCCATCCAGTTCAGCCTATATTCCATCATAATAAATCCCAAGATCTACGTCCTTCTACAGAACCTAATAATTGTATGATACAATATTGTTCTGCTCCAGGAATACATCCAGGCCTCTCTTGAACCCCTCGACTGAGTTCGCCATCACCACCTCCTCAGGCAAGCAATTCCAGATTCTCACTGCCCTAACAGTAAAGAATCCTCTTCTATGTTGGTGGAAAAACCTTCTCTCCTCCAGACGCAAAGAATGCCCCCTTGTGCCCGTCACCTTCCTTGGTATAAACAGATCCTCAGCGAGATATTTGTATTGCCCCCTTATATACTTATACATGGTTATTAGATCGCCCCTCTGTCGTCTTTTTTCTAAACTAAATAATCCTAATTTCGCTAATCTATCTGGGTATTGTAGTTCTCCCATCCCCTTTATTAATTTTGTTGCCCTCCTTTGTACTCTCTCTAGTTCCATTATATCCTTCCTGAGCACCGGTGCCCAAAACTGGACACAGTACTCCATGTGCGGTCTAACTAGGGATTTGTACAGAGGCAGTATAATGCTCACATCATGTGTATCCAGACCTCTTTTAATGCACCCCATGATCCTGTTTGCCTTGGCAGCTGCTGCCTGGCACTGGCTGCTCCAGGTAAGTTTATCATTAACTAGGATCTCCAAGTCCTTCTCCCTGTCAGATTTACCCAGTGGTTTCCCGTTCAGTGTGTAATGGTGATATTGATTCCCTCATCCCATGTGTATGACCTTACATTTATCATTGTTAAACCTCATCTGCCACCTTTCAGCCCAAGTTTCCAACTTATCCAGATCCATCTGTAGCAGAATACTATCTTCTCTTGTATTAACTGCTTTACATAGTTTTGTATCATCTGCAAATATCGATATTTTACTGTGTAAACCTTCTACCAGATCATTAATGAATATGTTGAAGAGAACAGGTCCCAATACCGACCCCTGCGTTACCCCACTGGTCACAGCGACCCAGTTAGAGACTATACCATTTATAACCACCCTCTGCTTTCTATCACTAAGCCAGTTACTAACCCATTTACACACAATTTCCCCCAGACCAAGCATTCTCATTTTGTGTACCAACCTCTTGTGCGGCACAGTATCAAACGCTTTGGAAAAATCGAGATATACCACGTCCAGTGACTCACCGTGGTCCAGCCTATAGCTTACCTCTTCATAAAAACTGATTAGATTGGTTTGACAGGAGCGATTTCTCATAAACCCATGCTGATATGGAGTTAAACAGTTATTCTCATTGAGATAATCCAGAATAACATCCCTCAGAAACCCTTCAAATATTTTACCAACAATAGAGGTTAGACTTACTGGCCTATAATTTCCAGGTTCACTTTTAGAGCCCTTTTTGAATATTGGCACCACATTTGCTATGCGCCAGTCCTGCGGAACAGACCCTGTCGCTATAGAGTCCCTAAAAATAAGAAATAATGGTTTATCTATTACATTACTTAGTTCTCTTAGTACTTGTGGGTGTATGCCATCCGGACCCGGAGATTTATCTATTTTAATCTTATTTAGCCGGTAGTGCTCTGCAGCAAATTTTAGGCCACGCCTCTGACCACACCCATTTCACAACTAGTCACACCCATATCCACGTCCCAACCACACCCATTTAGCACTGCTGATCACACTGTTTCATATACAATAATTATAAACAAAAATAAATATAGCCACACAGTGCTCCATACTGTATAATGGCCACACATGATGCTCCATACTGTATAATGGCCACATATGATGCTCTATATTGTATAATGGCCACCCATGATGCTCCATACTGTATAATGGCCACACATGATGCTCCATACTGTATAATGGCCATTTGCCACACATGATGCTCTATACTGTATAATGGCCACACATGATGCTCCATACTGTATAATGGCCACACATGATGCTCCATACTGTATAAAGGCCACACATCATGCTGCATACTGTATAATGGCCACACATGATGCTCCATACTGTATAATCTATATATATAATTGTCTAAGGGTCTGTCTGTCTTTCTGTCTGTCCTGGAAATCCCGCGTCTCTGATTGGTCGAGGCCGCCAGGCCTCGACCAATCAGAGACCAGCACAGCATCGACGTAGAAATCCCGCGTCTCTGATTGGTCGAGGCCGCCAGGCCTCGACCAATCAGCAACGGGCACAGCGACGATGATGTCATAAAGGACGTAGACATCCCGTGTCTCTGATTGGTCGAGGCCGCCAGGCCTCGACCAATCAGCAACGGGCACAGCGACGATGATGTCATAATGGTTGCCATGGCGACGATGATGTCATAAAGGTTGCCTCGACCAATCAGCGACGGGCACAGTCTGCCGCGAATTCTGGAATCATCATTGTCTATATACTACGGGGACATGCATATTCTAGAATACCCGATGCGTTAGAATCGGGCCACAATCTAGTACTGTATAATGGCCACAGATGATGCTCCATACTGTATAATGGCTACACATGATGCTCCATACTGTATAATGGCCACACATGATGCTCAATACTGTATAATAGCCACACATGATGCTCCATACTGTATAATGGCCACACATGATGCTCCATACTGTATAATGGCCACACATGATGCTCCATACTGTATAATGGCCACACATGATGCTCCATACTGTATAATGGCCACACATGATGCTCCATGCTGTATAATGGCCACGCATGATGCTCCATACTGTATAATGGCCACACATGATGCTCTATACTGTATAATAGCCACACATGATGCTCCATACTGTATAATGACCCCACATGATGCTTCATACTGTATAATGACCCCACATGATGCTCAATACTGTATAATGTCCCCCTCCCATCTTGTATGCGTGGCTCATCTCCCTCCCATCCCATATGCATGGCTCATATTCCCCCCTCCTCCTGTATGCATGGCTCATATTCCCCCCTCCTGTATGCATGGCTCATATTCCCCCCTCCTGTATGATCGCTCATATCCCCCCCTTGAGGGCGGAAAGGGAGGGGGGTGGTCAGTCGGGAGGTGACCCAGGACTTTAAAAAAATAAAAAACCTTGCTTAGGTGCCACCCCCCGCATCGTCCCCGCCCTAGGCACGTGCCCTCAAGTGCCTAGTGGCAAATACAGCCCTGCTGCTATGTGATGTATAAACAACAGTCTTGGTGTCTCCTACGTGATGTATACGGCAGTCCTGTTGTTTCCTACAAAATGTATGCAAAGCAGTTTCAGTGTTGTTTATGTGTTGTGTACAGAGCAGTGTTGGTGTCTCCTATTTGATGTATACAGCTCTCTCTTTGTTTCCAGTGTGATGTGTATACGGCAGTCTTGGTGTCTCCTATATGATTTACATACAGCAGTTTGGTGTCTGCTGTGTTGTATATACAGCAGTCTGGGTGTTGCCTATTTTATGTATACTGTAGACCCCTCAGTGCTTGAGTTCTATAAATGTAACATGAGCAGTGATAAATGTCTCACTGTGAGGAGGCCTGACGAATAGTGTACATATGTGTTCGGTATGACTTAGTGCTGCGAGTTCTTTACAAAACTCATTTGAAAAAGGAGATGCAAGTAGCAACATCAACTGTACCACCTAAAATCACAGCCACACCAAAGAGAAGCAGATCCATCCACATTAGAAGGGAGTTAATTAAATGTTTGACCAAATATAGGAGGATTACTTTCAAGTTGATAATTTTGTACGGACCCCGAATGATGGTATAAATATACAAATGGCCCCTAACAAAAAAAAAGGTTCCTCACGCCTGGTATAGTAAAAGCAATGCTTGTGGATAATGTAATGGCACCTGATATATACCTATGTCATGAAGCTGTACAGTATATATAATCTATCAAGTAAATATTAAATTTGTTTCACACAAATCAATCAATTGTGCTGCAATTAAAATTACAATATGGTTCCTGTGTTTACTGTCACATGGATAAATGTAGAGTAGAACCATATGATAATTGAAAATGTCAATGTACGGTATCTCATGAATTCATTATGAATACAAAATTTGATTTATAATTTGTCTGAATAAAGCTCTAAAGCCTACACAGATATAGAGTCAGAGGGGCTCTTGTAACTAGTATGCTATTAAAGAAGCACTTTTCCTCCCAGCAAAGGTTTTATCCTCTTAATATATTGCAATCATATTATACATCACCTTGTACTTACAATTGCTAATTTTCCCTATGTACTCAGTTAATTCTTCTCTTTTCCAATAGGTCTATGACATCACATAATTAACAACAGAGTAGTTGAATCCTTGTAAGCTCTATGTATAAGTAGGAAGTCTCTTTTTTTTCATGAGTCATCCCCCTCTTCAACTCAACTCCTGACCAAGATGCTCCACTCCTCCCCCATGAGGGAATTTTGCAGTGATGACTCATGCAGGGAAAAGAGACATCTTCCTGTTTTTCCATATAGCTTAGGCTACGTTCACATTTGCGTTGTTGGGCGCAGCGTCGGCGACGCATACCGATGCATGCGTCATGGGCCCCTATCTTTAACATGGGGGGGGGCGCATGGACATGCGCCGGTATGCATTGTACTGCGTTTTACGACGCATGCGTCATATAGACGCACAAGACAGGGCGCAGAGAATGCTACTTGTAGCGTTTTCACTGCGCCAAAATTCCTGATCTGTAGGATCTTATGACAACGCATGCGTCGCAAAACGCTGCGTTGTGTACATGCGTTGTTGGTTGCGTCCGATGCTGCGCCCGACAACGCAAATGTGAACGTAGCCTTAGAAGGATTCAGCTGATCAGTTTTTAATGATGGGATGTCATAGGCCTAATGGAAAAGAGAAGAATTAGCTGGGTAGAAAGGGAAAATGAGCCATTGTCAGTACACAGTGCTATATACCATATATACCATAATAGGATGGCTGTAATATATTATTATGATTAATATTTTGGTGGGAATGCTTTTTTAACCCCTTTTTGACATCGGGCGTAATGGTACGCCAATGTCGGACTCCCTCCCTTTGATGTGGGCTCCAACAGTGAGACTACATCTTTCCCAGGACATGCTGCTCTCAATCGCTGACAGCGGCATTTAAACGGCGCCGGAAATATGCACACTGGTGACCTCCATCATGTGATCGCGGGTCACTGGTGTGTTCGCATGACAACCCAAGGTCTCCTAGAGACCTCTATGGTTGTCAGTGCCGGCTTGCTCATAGCAAGTGAGTAATTCTGTTATATAGAGGCGATCTGATCATTGCCTCTATGTAGCAGAGCTGATCAGTTGTGGCAGCTTCTAGTCTCCCATGGAGACTATTGAAGCATGCCAAAAGTAAAAAAATTAAAATTAAAATATAAAAGTTCAAATTACCCCCTTTTCGCCCATTCAACATAAAACAATAAAAAAACAAACATACACATATTTGGTATCGCCGCATTCAGAATTGCCCGATCTATCAATAAAAAAAAAGGATTAACCTGATCGCTAAATGGCGTAGTGGGAAAAAAAGTCAAAATTCCAGAATTATGTTGTTTTGGTTCCCACGACATTGCATTAAAATGCAATAACGGGTGATCAGAAGATCATATCTGCACCAAAATGGTATCATTAAAAACGTCAGCTTGGCATGCAAAAAATAAGCCCTCACCCGACTCCAGATCACAAAATATGGAGACACTACGGGTATCGTAAAATGGCGCAATTTTTTAAAACAAAGTTTGGAATTGTTTTTCACCACTTACATAAAAAAGAACCAAGACATGTCTGGTGTCTATGAACTCATAATGACCTGGAGATTAATAATGGCAGGTCAGTTTTAACATTTAGTGAACCTAGCAAAAAAGTCAAACAAAAAACAAGTGTGCGATTGCAGTTTTTTTGCAATTTCACAGCTCTTGGGATTCTGTTTTCCATTTTCTAGTACAGGACATAGTAAAACCAATAGAGCTGTTCAAAAGTACAACTCGTCCGGCAAAAATCAAGCCCTTACTTGGCCATATTAACAGAAAAATAAAAAAGTTATGGCTCTGAGAAGAAGGGGAACAAAAAACGAACACGCAAAACCGAAAAAAAGCTCCGGTGGTTAAGAGGTTAATAAAAAACATGGAGGCTGGCATTAGTCAAACTTTGAGCACACTGTGGCAGTTAATTCTTTCTTTACTATCTTCTTAATATCAAATTCACTTCTCATAATGCATTCCAAAAATTAATTGATTCAAAAAATGAGTGACAATCTCTGAACTGAGAAAGCTGAAACTCCTTAGAAATGGGCAGAATTACATTCAGTTGTGGGCAACATTTGAGGCAGACATTTTGGTTTTCACAAAGTTTGCTGCCTATGTGTTTTTAGATTGTTTAGAAAGATGTTTCTAAGTTTATGAAGTACAAGTATAAGCATCTTATAAGTTGTTAAGTTTTTATAGCCAAATACATTAAGTTTATGCAATATGAGGCAGGTAGGGAATTACATACGAGGGTCGTGCATAAAAACATGATGAACTTGCTGGAGAGAATTGTAATTACAGTCACAGCTTTGGTTACAATGCAAAGTAAAAGAGAGTGTGGATTTGGTCAGACTATTTGACTAAGGCAGATTTAGGAAATCCTAACATGGGTTTTTATTTTTGAAGAGATCTGTAGGAAGATAGTGGATCAGACCTCTCCCTCCACCCCGGGTCTTGGGAGTGTCCCATATCCACAATTCCCATTTAAACTTTCAGTTAATGTTTGGGTGTGTCAGCGTTTGGTTTGCAAGCATCAGAGCTGGAGCTTTGTATAGGACAGGTCTGTGTAAGACTGAACACAGGCCACAGCCAGAGAAAGCAAAGCCATTGGCGCACCCACGAGTTACATGGTCGTGCAGTCGCCCACGGCAACAGATTGAGACAGACTGTTAAGGCTGATCGGGCTTAACCCCTTTACCACCTTGGACATATAGGTGCGTACAAGGTGGGTTCCCCCTGTTTGACAACTGACATGTGCCCCTCACAGCCGCAGGTGGAATCGCGATTCACCTGTGGCTGTTAACAAGTTAAATGCAGCTGTCAATCTCTGGCATTTAACATGCTCGTTCCAGAAGCGTGTCACTAATCCTGCCCATCAAAGCCCATGTCACATGGCATGACAACCTGTGGTCTGTAGTAGACCCCTGAGGTTGTCATAGCTGGATAGCTATGAGCATTTCTGCCACTCAGAGCAGGGCTGAAGTCATTCTCTGTGTAGCACAAGCGATCAGATTATCGCAGCTTCTAGTCTCCCATGGAGACTATTGAAGCACATGAAAAGTGAAAATAATTGTTGGGAGTAGAATAGGTGAGTGCTACCATGAATCCTGTGCGGTATCAAGACTAAAGCATCGAGAGATGCTGCACCATTTATTAACTCTAAGCAAGGAATGAGTTGCCATTAGTCATGATTTGGCCCAGAAGCTAATATTTAGCTGCCAGGATGAACAGCAGAAATATTGAAAAATAACAACACTGTAAATATTGAGCTAACTTGAAGCATTTGTTGATAAAAAATTGAAAAATGTATGAAATGCTTAATTAGAGATGAGATGAGAAGCTTGTTTGAAATTCAAATTCACCAGCTTCACCAAATTTTCCCAAAAGTTTGATTCACACCAAATAAATGTGCACAAATCTCAGCTTGGAATTGCTCAGAAAATACATGTGAGGGATAGAAGAGAGAGCAAGAACTTTGCTGACCATAAGAGCTTTCTCTCTATAAGCAAATGGGAGAAAAGGAGAGGAGCCCGCTGATCAGAAGAGCTTATGGAGCGTCTGCCAGGGCCATGGGGATACTCGGTACTCTGCCGGTTCTTATAGGGGATGTGTCATGGCAGCAGTGACCCGGTCCGTGGCCCTGGGTGTCCAATAAAAGAGTAAAATAAATAAAAGGGTAATTGTAAATGTTCGTGACGCCACCTGTGGTATTCGGCAATAAAGGTGATGCTAGCTGATGCTGTTTAAAGAGACCGCTGGAGCTGATGGTGATGCAGCAGGGTTGGTACAGCTCTCCACAGGTAGAGATTTAGTCCCAGGGCACTTAGGTTGTAAAAGATGAAGATGTTGATAGTGGATGTGGTGCAGGGGAGATGGCGCAGTAAATAAGTGTGAGGACACAGCAGGGTACAGTTTCCAATGCTTTACTCACAATTCTTAATTGCCCCAGTTGGGGTGCTGTGTCCTGCAGGCTTGTGGTCCAGCCAGCTCTCAAGCAAATTGGGTGCACTTTCCAGAACACCCTTCATGTCCTTGCCTGGCCGTCTCTCTGCGATGGCTTCGCCTCCTGCCCTGCGCCTGCCACACAGTGTCCCAAGCCAGCAGCCACAGATCTTGTCGGTTGGACTTCTCACTACCCGTGCCTCTAGGACCCCTTCCTTCTCTTCTTTCTGTAGTTTCACTTTCCTACAGCTTTTCTCTCTCTAGCTCCCTCTGACAGGGAGCTCCATCCCAGCACGTCTGCTTTTTTCACTTCCTCTCACTTACTGACTAACTTTCTAGAGCTTTCCTGACTCCCCCTACTGTTTCCATGACATCTCTGCTTTCTCCACCCACACCCTCTACCTTTTAACCCTCTCTAGACTGGGATGAGGCCATCCTCCCTAAGGGTACACCCAGATGCCCTGACTGAAGTGTCTAGTGTTGGATGCTGGTGTTAGGGTCTGTGCGGTTCCCCCTCCTTACCTGAGAGCGGAATACCACACCTCTGGGTGAGGTGCAATATCTCTGTGGTGACTGGACCCCAGGGGCACCACACTTACACAATACAGAAGAGAGAGAGGATCCACTCATCAGAAGAGCTTACATTCTGTAGGAGAGAGAGGACCCCACCAACCATAAGAGCTTACACTCTTCAGGAGAGAGAGAGGATCCACTGATCGGAAGAGCATACACTCTGCAGGAGAGAGAAAGAATCCCACTGACCATAAGAGCTTACTCTCTACAGGAGAGAGAGGATCCACTGATCAGAAGAGCTTACATTCTACAGGAGAGAGAGAATTGCCCAGTGATTCTGGAGATGGAAAATGACTCTGCTCCCTTGGGAACTGCTGATCTGTGATTACTCAGGTATTGACCACAACTGTACAAGGTATGATAATCCATTAGATATCATAGCTGCAGGGTATTATGGGGAACATGTGGCCACACAAAAACACATTATTCCACTTTCTGATGCTTCAGCATTACTGGAAATGGTGTTTGGCAAGTTTTTTTTTGGCGAAGCGCAAATCCAATCTGAAAGGTTTTGAATTCGCATGAAACTGTCAGTTTCTGAAAACTTGACTGAAAGTCAATCGATTCACTCATGTCTTTTTAGAATTGTACTTTAGTAACCACAGAAAAAGATCTAAAAAAACTGAAGTCTCAAACTTTGTGAAAACTAAAATTGTGTGAGTCTGAAACGAAGAATTTTTGAAGTCACATTTGTTTTTGGCTGTGTTGTCGTTATTATGCCAAATTTGTCAAAAAAAGCACAATGTTTAATAACTTTCATGCATCTTTAGGTATAAACTTTTGCCTAGAACTGACTTTACACTGCTATGCCACTTCTCTACTGGAATGACTTTGCAACTTTTAGTGCAATGTTTTTTAAGGGTTGCAATTCATAAATTTTGCATCAACCTTATAACCTTACCCAGATTGCACCATTTTATACCCTACATTATAGTTAACAGAAGAAATGAAAACCAGTGATTGTTCTGTTTTGTTTTTATCCATAAACTGTAATGGACAGCAAATGTAATTTGCTGCCATTAGATTAAGTCAAAGTGGTGAGATATGTGGTCTTACAATTTTTCACCATTGAGTTAAATCATCGGTTTATTTAGTTTAAAGAAGTTGTCTACAATGAGTTTTCTTTTCACAGTCAGTGGGATTGATGTGATTGGAATGTGAAAGGAATCCTACATTTTATCTCTTGGGTTGTCTGGCTGTGTGACCATGCCGCACTCGGAGTTCATCTCTCTCAGACAGGAACAACAAACGGATAAATCATACATAAGTGAATTCATGTGCTTGACCTCATGTCCCCTGTCAGATAAAGTGAGCTGAGCTCAGATTATATAACCTCCAGATATCCTACCACATAGCTGACTACTTGGCCATAATAAAATCTATGTGGTGTCTAAAATCACTGGTCTTATCTTTGGTACTGTGGGATCATTATCACAACATCTGAAGAAATCCCAACAGAGAAAGCCTCCCATGCACTTTAGATAGCTGTTGACTAATCGATGGTTCAGCTCATGGTTCAGCCAGCAGATATTTCCCCAGACTCTCCCAAAACAGGAACGCTCATGGCGGTCTATCTCTAGATAATAAAAGGATCAGCAGCCTCAAATTGGATATGCTGGATCCTTATCTTTCCCAACAATCATCTGTCAGGGGACCACATGCACATAAGATTGTCAGCCGAACCTGTCCATCTTAAGGTACCTTCACACATAACGATATTGTTAACGATATCGTTGCTATTTGTGACGTAGCAACGATATCGTTAATGAAATCGTTATGTGTGACAGCGACCAACGATCAGGCCCCTGCTGGGAGATCGTTGGTCGCTGAATAAAGTCCAGAACTTTATTTCGTCGCTGGATCTCCCGTGGACATCGCTGGATCGGCGTCACCGCTCTGCTTTCCGGCTCCCAGACAGTACAGGAGGAGAGCAGAGAAGCAGAGCGCAGCGCTGGAGGACAGACGGCGGTAGGTAAGTATGTACTGTTTGTTTTTTTTACTTTTAGCATGGTAACCAGGGTAAACATCGGGTTACTAAGCGCGGCCCTGCGCTTAGTTACCCGATGTTTACCCTGGTTACCGGCATCGTTGGTCGCTGGAGAGCGGTCTGTGTGACAGCTCTCCAGCGACCAAACAGCGACGCTGCAGCGATTCGGATCGTTGTCGGTATCGCTGCAGCATCGCTAAATGTGAAGGGGCCTTTAGCCTTGGTATTACTTTTGGCCACTGCCTTACCTGGTAGTGCGTAGACTTTGTTATTTTCATGCACTGTCTCAAATGGAAGCACATCTTGATTTTTTAAGCAAATTTCCAGTCTATGTAGACTTTTATATTGGTCGACAGCCTGTAGAGTCTGTTTTCTTGACACATAGCGGTATAGTGGGTAGAAAATCTTTGGGTACAGAGGGCAGAAAACAGCCTGGTCTAAACATGATTGCTTTATTCAACTCTCTATAGAGTAAACAATTGTACTGGTTTAGGGGGGGCAGAGCGTTACCTGGCTTCTCTCCGACAGGTATTGCCATAAAGCATTATGGTGATATCTGTGCCCTACGTGTTATCAGGCTAAAAATATTAACAAAGCCAAAATGAAAGGGGAAGGGTGTCTGATCCAGAGAACATCTCACAAGAGAGAAATTCTGGATCTTTAAAATAGAATATAAAGCACCACCTGACCTCAATTGTATTACTGAGTGAATGTATTATTATTATTAATACAGTATATGGCATTCTTACTTGCACTCAGTTATGTGCTTTTAATTACATTTTCTTAATCACAGGTTGCTTGTAACACATATTAAAAGGGGGCACAAGCCTTTGCTGTTTACCTGCATGTGATACATGTTAGCCTTGCTATGGCTATGAACTTCCAATGGATTGAAACCCCTTAGCTCGGAGGCGTAACAATCGTGGTCATAGAGTGTGAGCCCAAGTTCGGACTTGTGGAGTCAGGGAGCTTGCGACGCCAGTGGAATTTTAGGCTGAATATGTGTCCTCACTGCTATGCGTCTCCCCCCTATGCCAGCTATGGAGAAGGAAAAAGATGCTGCTCGATATGGAAGAGAGGACAAGTCAAAAGAATTGTGTTGTTTTTTTGTTGTGTTGTTGGGAGAAGAGAGCCAGGATAGGAGACATTATTACTGGAAGATGGCCAAGATGTGGGACATCATTACAGGATACGGGTTCAAGACGGGGGGAATTATTACAGGATGAGGACATTACTGCAGGACTGGGGACATTTTCACAGGTGGTTACAATGGTAACCAGGGTAAATATCGGGTTACTAAGCGCGGCCCTGCGCTTAGTAACCCGATATTTACCCTGGTTACAAGTGAACACATCGTTGGATCGGCATCCCAAACGCCGATCCAACGATGACAGCGGGTGATAAGCGACCAAAAAAAGGTCCTGATCATTCCCCAGCGACCAACAATCTCCCAGCAGGGGCCTGATCGTTGGTCGCTGTCACACACAACGAGATCGTTAGCGGGATCGTTGCTATGTCACAAAAAGCGTGACATTGCAACGATATTGTTAATGAAATCGTTATGTGTGAAGGTACCTTTTCTTAAGGCTAGGTTCACATTGCGTTAAAGCAGCCCGTTCAACACCTGCGTTAAACGGGCTGCGTTAATGCAAGTGCCGACATGCCACCGTGCTAGCGCAGATAGAGCTAGCAGATGCTCTATCTGCGCTAGAGGTGATGGACCCGGAAATGCTGCAGCCCGCGTCCGAGGGTCCATCACTCAATGATGGCACATCGCTAGCGCACGCCCATTTTGGACTGCTTAAACGTAATGTGAACCCAGCCTGGATTCCATGCACCATCTTAAATGGAAGCACATCACGATTTTTTAAGCAAATTTTCAATAAAGGTAGATTTAGGTAAGTAAGGTATGTATATATATATATATATATATACTAGATGGTGGCCTGATTCTAACGCATCGGGTATTCTAGTATATGTATGTAGTTTATTTATGAAGATTTAAGAACAATGCAATGAATACACAGGATTTTCCGCATAAAATATATACATTATCAGTGAAGCGGTGTTTAAATCCTGCGCCAATATCACTGATTGGTCGCGGCCGGCCTGGCGCGACCAATCAGAGCAGCAGGGTTTAAATCTCGAGCCAATATTGCTGATTGGTCATGGCCGGCCGGGCGCGACCAATTAGCGAAGCGTGGTTCAAATCCTGCGCCAATTCACGGTCGGACTGCGCCTGTCGCTAATTGGTCATGGCCGGCTGGGCGCAACCAATCAGTGAAGCGTTGTTTAAATCCCGCGCCAATATCGCTGATTGGTCATGGCTGGCCGGGCGCAACCAATCAGCGAAGTGTTGTTCAAATCCCGTGCCAATTCGCGGCCAGACTGCACCAATATCGCTGATTGGTCGTGGCCGGCCGAGCGTGACCAATCAGCAAAGCGAGGTTCAAATCCTGTGCCAATTCGAGGCCAGACTGCGCCAATATAGCTGATTGGTCACAGCCAGCCGAGCGCAACCAATCAGCGAATCGTGGTTCAAATCCCATGCCAATTCACGACTGGACTGCGCCTGTCGCTGATTGGTCGCGGGCAGCTGGCGCGACCAAGCAGCAACGCGGGATTTCCATTACAGACAGACAGAATTAGATGATTATATAGTAGATACCCGATGCGTTAGAATCGGGTCACCATTCATATAAACATTGGTGCTTACATTTATGTTTTAACCCATTGGACACGCTGCCATTGTTTTTCTCCTGTCTTTATTTTAAGAGTCAAAACTTTATTAGTCATCTGTCGCTGTATGACAGCTTGTTTTCTACAGGATGACTTATAGTTTTCAAAGACACCATTTATTTTACCATATGATAAACTTAAAAATGGGAAAAAATTTTATTCTCTCCCTTACACACTGTCCTCCATGATGTTCTCTCCCTCACAGACTGTCCTCCGTGTTGTTCTCTCCTGCACAGACTGTCCTTCATGTTATTCTCTCCCTCACACACTGTCCTCCATGTTATTGTCTCCCTCACACACTGTCCGCCATGTTATTCTCTCCCTCACAGACTGTCCTCCGTGTTATTCTCTCCCTCGCAGACTGTCCTCCATGTTATTCTCTCCCTCACAGACTGTCCTCCATGTTATTTTTTCCCGCACAGACTGTCCTCCATGTTTTTATCTCCCTCACAGACTGTCCTCCATGTTATTCTCTCCCTCACAGACTGTTCTCCATGTTATTCTCTCCCTCACAGACTATCCTCCATGTTATTCTGTCCCTCACAGACTGTCCTTCATGTTATTCTCGTTCTAGTATATGTATGTAGTTTATTTATGAATGCTGATTGGTCGAAGCCGGCTGGACGCGACCAATCAGCGACGCGGGATTGTGGTTACAAACAGACCCTTAGACAATTATATATATAGACTAGATGGTGGCACGATTCTAACGCATCAGGTATTCTAGAATATGTATGTATGTATCTATGTATGTCGCGCTTAGCACAGCCATGTAGTATATAGCACAGCCACGTAGTATATAGCACAGCCATGTAGTAAATAACACAGCCACGTAGTATATAGCACAGGCACAGTACATAGCGCAGCCACGTAGTATATCACACAGCCACGTAGTATATAGCAGCCACATAGTATATAGCACAGCCCACGTAACACAGACAGCCACATAGTATATAGCACAGCTACATAGTATATAGCTGCCACGTAGTATATAGCAGCCATGTAGTATCTAACACAGCCCACGTAATATATAGGACAGTCCACGTAATATATAGCACAGCCCACACAGTATATAACAGGCCACGTAGTATGTAACACAGCTCACATAACAGACAGCCACGTAGTATATAGCACAGCCCACGCAGTATATAACACTGCCCACGCAGTATATAACACAGGACACATAATATATAGGATAGCCCACGTAATAGATAGCACAGCCCACGCAGTATATAACACAGGTCACATAGTATATAACACAGCCCAGGTAACACAGCCAGCCACGTAGTATATAGCACAGCCACGTAGTATATAACACAGCCACATAGTATATAACACAGCCAGCCACGTAGTATATAGCACAGCCATGTAGTATATAGCACAGTCATGTAGTATATAGCACAGCCACATTGTAAATAGCAGCCACGTAGTATATAGCAGCCACGTAGTATATAACACAGCCCACGCAGTATATAACACAGCCCACATAGTATATAGCACAGCCCACGCAGGATATAACACTGCCCACGTAATATATCGCATAGCCCACGCAGTATATAACACTGCCCACATAATATATAGCGCAGCCCATGCAGTATATAACACTGCCCACATAGTATATAGCAGCCAGGCAGTATATAACACAGCCCACATAATATATAGCACAGCCCACGTAGTATATAACACAGCCCAAGTAGTATATAGCACAGCCCACGCAGTATATAACATAGCCCACGCAGTATATAACACAGCTCACGCGGTATATTGCAGTGTGGGCACCATATCCCTGTTAAAAAAAAATTAAAATAAAAAATAGTTATATACTCACCCTCCGGCGTCCAACGAAGATGTCCTGACATGCGAGACCACTAAGTCATCTGGGTAATTTCGCAATGCATCTCTGGGAACGGAAGCTGGCGGCCGCATCGCACGCATCGGTGGACATCGGAAGGTGAGAATAGCACAATTTTTTATTTTTTTAATTATTTTTAACATTATGTGTTTTTACTATTGATGCTGCATAGGCTGCATCAATAGTAAAAAGTTGGTCCGGGATGGGGCGACACACTGGTGCTGACTGGAGGGGAGTAGGGAGGGGGCACTGACTTGAGGAGAGTAGGGAGGGGCCAATTCGCGGCCAGACTAAGCCTGTCACTGATTGGTCACGGCCTGCCGGTCGCGACCAATCAGCGACGTGGGATTTCCGTTACAGACAGACAGAAAGAGAGACAGATAGACAGACAGAAGAACCCCTTAGATGATTATATAGATAGATTTTTTTTTTATAATGGATACTTTAGATGTTATGAAGGGGTTTGTTCCCCTCTGAGGCCTAATGCAGTCAACACAGATTTTACAGTGGTAAATTGTGTCTTATATGGCTCTGTTCTTTACCACACAAATATATACAGGTAAGAAAATCTTTGTGTGACATCCAATGGTGCATGCCAAGGCTTGAATATGTCAGGTGTCCTATTACTGTTATGTACAAAACAAAGTTGTAATATTGCTATGTACACGAGGCTTTGGGCCCACATCATCAGGAGGACCAAGCTGAGCACTGTGGATAATGAGAATGCAACAGTGGTGAATAGCCAGTTCTGTATTATCTAATACAACCTGTGGCTGCAAAATTGCCAGACACATATCTGCAGTTTAACCTCCCCAGAATGTACTGTGCAACTCAAATAGTTACCTTGTTGTTAAAGGGTTAATATGATGAATTTAGATTGTACGGTAATTACAGTTATATGAAAAAGTTTGGGCACCCCTATTAATCTTAAGCTTAATGTTTTATAAAAATTGGTTTTTTTGCAACAGCTATTTCAGTTTCATATATCTAATAACTGTTGGACACAGTAATGTTTCTGCCTTGAAATGAGGTTTATTGTACTAACAGAAAATGTGCAATCTGCATTCAAACAAAATTTGACAGGTGCATAAGTATGGGCACCCCACCAGGAAAGTGACATTAATATTTAGTAGATCCTCCTTTTGTAAAAATAACAGCCTCTAGTCACTTCCTGTAGCTTTTAATGAGTTCCTGGATCCTGGATGAAGGTATTTTTGACCATTCCTCTTTACAAAACAATTCCAATTCAGTTAAGTTTGATGGTCGCCGAGCATGGACAGCCCTCTTCAAATGATCCCACAGATGTTCAATGATATTCAGGTCTGGGAACTGGGATGGCCATTCCAGAACAGTGTAATTGTTCCTCTGCATGAATGCCTGAGTAGATTTGGAGTGGTGTTTTGGATCATTGTCTTGCTGAACGATCCATCCCCTGCGTAACTTCAACTTTGTCACTGATTCATGAACATTATTGTCAAGAATCTGCTGATACTGAGAGGAATTCATGCGTCCCTCAACTTTAACAAGATTCCCGATGCCGGCATTGGCCACACAGCCCCAAAGCATGATGGAACCTCCACCAAATTTTACTGTGGGTAGCAAGTGTTTTTCTTGGAATGCTGTGTTTTTTGGCCGCTGTTATGAACAGGTGATTCAGAACCACAATGGACCTAGTGGTTAAGAGCACACAAAGTGACCTGATAGTTACTAACATAGGACGAGCTCTGAGACGTGGGAACTCTGCTGACCACAATCCCTAATCCTATCATACCACACTAGAGGTAGCCGTGGATTGCGCCTAACGCTCCCTATGCAACTCGGCACAGCCTGAGAAACTAACTAGCCCTGAAGACAGAAAAATAAGCCTACCTTGCCTCAGAGAAATTCCCCAAAGGAAAAGGCAGCCCCCCACATATAATGACTGTGAGTAAGATGAAAATACAAACACAGAGATGAAATAGATTTTAGCAAAGTGAGGCCCGACTTACTGAATAGACCGAGGATAGGAAAGATAGCTTTGCGGTCAACACAAAAACCTACAAACAACCACACAGAGGGGGCAAAAAGACCCTCCGCACCGACTAACGGTACGGAGGTGCTCCCTCTGCGTCTCAGAGCTTCCAGCAAGCAAGAAAAACCAATATAGCATGCTGGGCAGAAAATATAGCAAACAAAAGTAACACAAGCAAAACTTAGCTTATGCAGGGCAGACAGGCCACAAGAACGATCCAGGAGAAAGCAAGACCAATACTGGAACATTGACTGGAGGCCAGGAACAAAGAACTAGGTGGAGTTAAATAGAGCAGCACCTAACGACTTAACCTCGTCACCCGAGGAAGGAAACTCAGAAGCCGCAGCCCCACTCACATCCACCAGAGGAAGCACATAGACAGAACCAGCCGAAGTACCACTCATGACCACAGGAGGGAGCTTGACCACAGAATTCACAACAGTACCCCCCCCTTGAGGAGGGGTCACTGAACCCTCACCAGAGCCCCCAGGCCGACCAGGATGAGCCAAATGAAAGGCACGAACCAGATCGGCAGCATGAACATCAGAGGCAAAAACCCAGGAATTATCTTCCTGACCATAACCCTTCCACTTAACCAGGTACTGGAGTTTCCGTCTCGAAATACGAGAATCCAAAATCTTCTCCACTATATACTCCAACTCCCCCTCAACCAAAACCGGAGCAGGAGGATCAACGGATGGAACCACAGGTGCCACGTATCTCCGCAACAATGACCTATGGAATACGTTATGGATGGAAAAAGAAGCTGGAAGGGTCAAACGAAAAGACACAGGATTAAGAACCTCAGAAATCCTATACGGACCAATGAAACGAGGCTTAAACTTAGGAGAGGAAACTTTCATAGGAATATAACGAGATGACAACCAAACCAAATCCCCAACACGAAGTCGGGGACCCACACAGCGCCTTTGGTTAGCGAAACGTTGAGCCTTCTCCTGAGACAATGTCAAATTGTCCACCACATGAGTCCAAATCTGCTGCAACCTATCCACCACAGGATCCACACCAGGACAGTCAGAAGACTCAACCTGCCCTGAAGAGAAACGAGGATGGAAACCAGAATTGCAGAAAAACGGCGAAACCAAAGTAGCCGAGCTGGCCCGATTATTAAGGGCGAACTCAGCCAAAGGCAAAAAGGACACCCAATCATCCTGATCGGCAGAAACAAAACATCTCAGATATGTTTCCAACGTCTGATTGGTTCGTTCAGTCTGGCCATTTCTCTGAGGATGGAAAGCCGAGGAAAAAGACAAATCAATGCCCATCCTAGCACAAAAGGCTCGCCAAAACCTCGAAACAAACTGGGAACCTCTGTCAGAAACGATGTTCTCCGGAATGCCATGTAAATGAACCACATGCTGGAAGAACAATGGCACCAAATCAGAGGAGGAAGGCAGTTTAGACAAGGGTACCAAATGGACCATCTTAGAGAAGCGATCACAAACAACCCAAATGGCTGACATTTTTTGAGAGACGGGGAGATCCGAAATAAAATCCATAGAGATATGTGTCCAAGGCCTCTTCGGGACTGGTAAGGGCAAAAGCAACCCACTGGCACGAGAACAGCAGGGCTTAGCCCGAGCACAAATCCCACAGGACTGCACAAACGAACGCACATCCCGCGACAGAGACGGCCGCCAAAAGGATCTAGCCACCAAATCTCTGGTACCAAAGATTCCAGGATGACCAGCCAACACCGAACAATGAACCTCAGAGATAACTCTACTCGTCCATTTATCAGGGACAAACAGTTTCTCCGCTGGGCAACGGTCAGGTCTATTAGTCTGAAATTTTTGCAGCAACCGCCGCAAATCAGGGGAGATGGCAGACAAAATTACCCCCTCTTTGAGAATACCCGCCGGCTCAGACAAACCCGGAGAGTTGGCCACAAAACTCCTAGACAGGGCATCCGCCTTCACATTTTTAGAGCCCGGAAGGTACGAAACCACAAAGTCAAAACGGGAGAAAAACAGCGACCAACGAGCCTGTCTAGGATTCAACCGTTTGGCAGACTCGAGATAAGTCAAGTTCTTGTGATCAGTCAAGACCACCACGCGATGCTTAGCTCCTTCAAGCCAATGACGCCACTCCTCGAATGCCCACTTCATGGCCAGCAACTCTCGATTGCCAACATCATAATTACGCTCAGCAGGCGAAAACTTCCTGGAAAAGAAGGCGCATGGTTTCATCACCGAGCCATCAGAACTTCTTTGCGACAAAACAGCCCCTGCTCCAATCTCAGAAGCATCAACCTCGACCTGGAATGGGAGCAAAACATCTGGTTGGCACAACACAGGGGCAGAAGAAAAACGACGCTTCAACTCTTGAAAAGCTTCCACAGCAGCAGAAGATCAATTGACCACATCAGCACCCTTCTTGGTTAACTCAGTCAATGGTTTAGCAATACTAGAAAAATTATTGATGAAGCGACGATAAAAATTAGCAAAGCCCAGGAACTTTTGCAGACTCTTCAGAGATGTCGGCTGAGTCCAATCATAAATGGCCTGAACTTTAACAGGGTCCATCTCGATAGTAAAAGGGGAAAAAATGAACCCCAAAAATGAAACCTTCTGAACACCAAAGAGACACTTTGACCCCTTCACAAACAAAGAATTCGCACGCAGAACCTGGAACACCATTCTGACCTGCTTCACGTGAGACTCCCAATCATCCGAGAAGACCAAAATATCATCCAAGTATACAATCAGGAATTTATCCAGGTACTCTCGGAAGATGTCATGCATAAAGGACTGAAACACTGATGGAGCATTAGAAAGCCCGAATAGCATAACCAGGTACTCAAAATGGCCCTCGGGCGTATTAAATGCTGTTTTCCATTCATCGCCCTGTTTAATACGCACAAGATTATACGCACCACGAAGATCTATCTTGGTGAACCAACTAGCCCCCTTAATCCGAGCAAACAAATCAGACAGCAGCGGCAAGGGGTACTGAAATTTGACCGTGATTTTATTTAGAAGGCGGTAATCAATACAAGGTCTCAGCGAACCATCCTTCTTGGCCACAAAAAGAACCCTGCTCCCAATGGCGACGACGACGGGCGAATATCACCCTTCTCCAAGGATTCCTTTACGTAACTCCGCATAGCGGCGTGCTCAGGCACAGACAAATTAAACAGTCGACCCTTAGGAAACTTACTACCAGGAATCAAATCGATAGCACAATCACAATCCCTATGCGGAGGTAGGGCACTGGACTTGGGCTCATCAAACACATCCTGGTAATCTGACAAGAACTCTGGGACCTCAGAAGGGGTGGATGATGAAATAGACAGAAAAGGAACATCACCATGTACCCCCTGACAACCCCAGCTGGACACAGACATTGATTTCCAATCCAATACTGGGTTCTGGACTTGTAGCCATGGCAACCCCAAAACGACCACATCATGCACATTATGCAACACCAAAAAGCGAATATCCTCCTGATGCGCAGGAGCCATGCACATGGTCAGCTGGGTCCAGTACTGAGGCTTATTCTTGGCCAAAGGCGTAGCATCAATTCCTCTCAATGGAATAGGATACTGCAAGGGCTCCAAGAAAAACCCACAGCGCCTAGCATACTCCAAGTCCATCAAATTCAGGGCAGCGCCTGAATCCACAAATGCCATGACAGAATAGGATGACAAAGAGCAGATCAAAGTAACGGACAAAAGAAATTTAGACTGTACCGTACCAATGGTGGCAGACCTAGCGAACCGCTTAGTGCGCTTAGGACAATCGGAGATAGCATGAGTGGAATCACCACAGTAAAAACACAGCCCATTCTGACGTCTGTGTTCTTGCCGTTCAGCTCTGGTCAAAGTCCTATCGCACTGCATAGGCTCAGGTCCATGCTCAGATAATACCGCCAAATGGTGCACAGTTTTACGCTCACGCAAGCGTCAACCGATCTGAATGGCCAAAGACATAGACTCATTCAGACCAGCAGGCATAGGAAATCCCACCATGACATCCTTAAGGGCTTCAGAGAGACCTTTTCTGAAAATTGCTGCCAGCGCACATTCATTCCATTGAGTGAGCACAGACCACTTCCTAAACTTCTGACAATATATCTCTACCTCATCCTGACCCTGAGACAGAGTCAGCAAATTTTTCTCTGTCTGATCCACTGAATTAGGTTCATCATACAGCAATCCGAGTGCCAGAAAAAACGCATCAATATTACATAATGCAGGATCTCCTGGCGCAAGGGAAAATGCCCAGTCTTGAGGGTCGCCACGTAATAAAGAAATAATGATCTTAACTTGTTGAACTGGGTCACCAGAGGAGCGGGGTTTCAAAGCCAGAAACAGTTTACAATTATTCTTAAAACTCAGAAACTTAGCTCTATCTCCAGAAAACAAATCAGGAATAGGAATTCTTGGCTCTAACATAGAATTCTGAACCACAAAGTCTTAAATATTTTGTACTCTTGCAGTGAGATGATCCACACAAGAAGACAGATCTTTAATGTCCATCACTACACCTGTGTCCTGAACCACCCAAATGTCTAGGGGAAAAGAAAGACAAAACACAGTACAGAGAAAAAAAAATGGTCTCAGAACTTCTCTTTTCCCTCTATTGAGAAGCATTAGTACTTTGGGCCTCCAGTACTGTTATGAACAGGTGATTCAGAACCACAATGGACCTAGTGGTTGAGAGCACACAAAGTGACCTGATAGTTACTAACATAGGACGAACTCTGAGATGTGGGAACTCTGCTGACCGCAATCCCTAATCCTATCATACCACACTAGAGGTAGCCGTGGATTGCGCCTAACGCTCCCTATGCAACTCGGCGCAGCCTGAGAAACTAACTAGCCCTGAAGACAGAAAAATAAGCCTACCTTGCCTCAGAGAAATTCCCCAAAGGAAAAGGCAGCCCCCCACATATAATGACTGTGAGTAAGATGAAAATACAAACACAGAGATGAAATAGATTTTAGCAAAGTGAGGCCCGACTTACTGAATAGACCGAGGATAGGAAAGATAGCTTTGCGGTCAGCACAAAAACCTATAAACAACCACGCAGAGGGGGCAAAAAGACCCTCCGCACCGACTAACGGTACGGAGGTGCTCCCTCTGCGTCTCAGAGCTTCCAGCAAGCAAGAAAAACCAATATAGCAAGCTGGACAGAAAATATAGCAAACAAAAGTAACACAAGCAAAACTTAGCTTATGCAGGGCAGACAGGCCACAAGAACCATCCAGGAGAAAGCAAGACCAATACTGGAACATTGACTGGAGGCCAGGAACAAAGAACTAGGTGGAGTTAAATAGAGCAGCACCTAACGACTTAACCTCGTCACCTGAGGAAGGAAACTCAGAAGCCGCAGCCCCACTCACATCCACCAGAGGAAGCACATAGACAGAACCAGCCGAAGTACCACTCATGACCACAGGAGGGAGCTTGACCACAGAATTCACAACAGGCCGCCATGCATAACGCCTTTTTGTATGACCAAACAACTCAATCTTGGTTTCATCAGTCCACAGGACCTTCTTCCAAAAAGAAATTGGCTTCTCCAAATGTGCTTTTGCATACCTCAGCCGACTCTGTTTGTGGCGTGCTTGCAAAAACGGCTTCTTTCGCATCACTCTCCCATACAGCTTCTCCTTGTGCAAAGTGCGCTGTATAATTGACCGATGCACAGTGACACCATCTGCAGCAAGTTGATGCTGCAGCTCTCTGGAGGTGGTCTGAGGATTGTCCTTGACTAATCTCACCATTCTTCTTCTCTGCCTTTCTGATTTTTTTCTTGGCCTGCCACTTCTGGCCTTAACAAGAACTGTACCTGTGTTCTTCCATTTCCTTACTATGTTCCTCACAGTGGAAATTGACAGGTTAAATCTCGGAGACAGCTTTTTGTATCCTTCCCCTGAACAACTATGTTGAATAATCATTGTTTTCAGATCATTAGAAAGTTGTTTTGAGGAGCCCATGATGCCACTCTTCAGAGGAGATTCAAACAGGAGAACAACTTGCAAGTGGCCACTTTAAGTAGCTTTTCTCATGATTGCATACACCTGGCTATGAAGTTCAAAGCTCAATGAGGTTAGAAAACCAAAAAAAGTGCTTTAGTAAGTCAGTAAAAAGTAGGTAGGAGTATTTAAAACAAGAAAATGATAAGGGTGCCCATACTTATGCACCTGTCAAATTTTGTTTGAATGCAGATTGCACATTTTCTGTTAGTACAATAAACCTCATTTCAAGGCAAAAACATTACTGTGTCCAACAGTTATTAGATATATGAAACTGAAATAGCTGTTGCAAAAAAAACAGTTTTTATAAAACATTAAGCTTAAGATTAATAGGGGTGCCCAAACTTTTTCATATAACTGTATTTTCCTACATTGGAATGTTGAATGCAAATATCCATATTCCTATATAAAAGTGTGTTAAAGTGGTGACATGGTGAAATGTATTTTCTATAAAATGATATCAAAGCAAACAAGTTTTTGGTTCCCTATCTCAAAGGGTAAAGAACAATGGACTTGGAGAAGAGGACAGTAAGGGAAAATAAAGGTTAAAAGGTTGGACAGACAGCAGGCTCTGCATTGTGAAACAAAAGCAAAACTCCAGGGTATTCTTTTACCGAGGAGAACAATAGACCCAAATAGGTGTCTATTAATATCCCTCTGCGCAGAATGTTAATAGTTTCGTATTCTGAGCATTCCTCCAGATGTTTTAATAAGATAGTTCTATAGTTAATCAAGAGTTTTATATTCAACGCCTTCTTTGAAGATGACCTCATATTCTATTTCGAGAGCCAACTACCTACACAAACATCTCAGGGACACTGACATTATTACTGGGGACGGTCATATTTATTTGCGACTGTAGCTGGGGAGCATAGCCTGTAACTTCAAGATGCCCATTAAAAAAAAATGATAGAGTGACAATGGCGTACAGTTAGGCTACTTTCACACTTGCATTTTTACGCTTCCATCACAATCCGTCGTTTTGGGCAAAAAACAGATCCTGCAAATGTACTTGCAGGATGCGTTTTTTGCCCATAGACTTGTATTGCCAACGGATTGCGACGTATACGTATGCGGCCATACGTTGCATCCGTCGTGCACTGGATCTGTCGTGTTTTGGCGGACCGTTGGCACGAAAAAACGTTCAATGTAACGTTTTTTCGTACGTCACGTCCGCCATTTCCTACCGCGCATGCGTGGCCGGAACTCCGCCCCCTCCTCCCCGGACTTCAGAATGGGCAGTGGATGCATTAAAAAACTGCATCCGCTGCCCACGTCGTGCAAAATTTTCACAACGTGCGTCGGTACGTCACGCCGACGCTTAGCGACCGAGTACCGACGCAAGTGTGAAACTAGCCTTATATAAAGCCTGAGACTTTAATATTTTGTACTGCTATGTAGTTTCACCATATAACCACAGTGGTCATGAGGACACCAAAGACTTATGTAGCTAAGATGGCCATACACTTCGGATAGCTGGTGTTACCAAATGCTCATTTGGGTAACAGTTTCCTCTCCTGACCCCCATTCTTGGCCACACATGTATTCTTAATTGGGAATGTGGAATAATTGCTGCAGGGTGGCTTATCTCCCCTTAGTACAAAAAAATCAGATGATGACAGTGTTGGACTGGGGAACCAAGGGCCCGCCAGAATGAATGACTTTTTGGACACACTGTTAGGTTAAATGTACAAATGCTACTATATAATAATAAGCTGGGTAGTTTTCTAAATGATTGATGAGATACTGCCTTTTTATATACATCGGGAATCATGTGTATTTTGCCAACTATAGCCAATGTGTAGGTGGTGGGAGGCACACTCTTGCACAGATGTCCACCGGGGAATGACCTGATCCTCTGTGGACCAGACTAAGCATAGCTATGGAAATTCAACATGGGCATCTTTCTCTCTTACAAGGCGATCATCAGGGGGAGTTGGGAGGCCGCTATACAAATTAGATAATTGGCTGGTCTTGAACTGTGTTGGGGACAAAAGTGTTCACACACAGAGAAATATCATCTGGTAGAGATAGTCAAAGGCAGGAGTATGTGTTCACCTATTGGAGTAGTGGGTAGGCACTCGCCTAGGGTGCTGCCTCCTGCCTCCCCAAGGTGGGCGTAGTTTGGGGGGTGGGGAATGACATTGCTGAATGCCTACAGTCACCTGGCCCCTTCCTCCGATCAAAGGCATTCAGCACAAGGATAGCCGGGGCACATGCAAACAAGGGAGCAGTGTCATTCACTGACACTACTCACTTGTCTTTCCACCAGTGCCCTGGCCATCGCTGCCTTCACTGCACTCAATTGTATTCGTGCCTATCAAAACATACTTTTTTAGCACAATTCCAAATGAAAAAAATTATATCTAGGGTAGTACACTAATATGTAATCATTGGGCAGCCCATTTCATTTTATGGCAGTTTTGTAGACAAATTGGAGTAGACGAGGAGCCTATGCTCTACTCGCCCAACATCCCCCCATACACATGGACACTCCCCAGGAAACAAAAAGGACTGGGTGTTAACATTTAACAATGAACAATCCCTTTAATTTGATGACAGTTTTCCCAACAATGCAGATAGTTTATCACATATAGATAATTAGAGATTATGAACAAGCCACAGTAGTAGATAGTGATACAACATCCCTAAGGACCAATGAAGGAACATAAGAAGATTTTTCAACAATAATAGTCACTTACCAAATTAGGAGGTAATATAACAGAAGACAAGGGTAGGAATATGAAGGAAGGGACCATGCTTGATACAATAAATATACGGTAGATAAATGCAAATCGGACTACATAAATAAATAGTGCTAAAACATATGACAGATGTCAAAAAGGGTAAAGTGCATGCGCTTACATTTTTTGTCATATAAGTAACAATAACATATAAGGCGCAAAACATTAACCTTAAAACACAAGGCATAATCCAGACTGCATTTAGAATAACATACCAAGTGGCCACAACACGCGTTTTGGCACTGCCTTTTTTACATGGCTGCTACTGCAGTGTACCATTAAAGTGAACCTGTCACCCCTCCGCCTATTAAAAAAAAGAGCCACCTTCAGCAGCACTAAGGCTGTTACGATGTATTCACACTGTGGGGCTCGGAATCTGGCGCCTGCGCAGTGGAGCGGGTCACCATGCTCCATTGAAGATAGTGCCGATGTCTTGCGAGATTTGTCATGACAAAAAGTGTTGGCGCCCTTGAAATTGTTCCAAAAAGTAAAGTATTTTGCCCAGAAAATTATTGCAATTACACGTTTTGTTATACACATGTTTACTACATTTGTTTGTATTGGAACAACACAAAAAAACTGATAAAAAAAGGCAAAATAGTCCATACAAAATTATTGGCACCCTCAAATTAATATTTGGTTGCACACAACTTGTCCCCTTTTTATCTGCTTTCAGGTGTGATTTTCATATTTACCACACCTATAACTTGCCTCAAGTGAGTTTGAACGAGCATCACATGCTTGAAAAAAAAAGTTGTTTACCCACAATTGTGGAAAGGTAGAAGGTGACTATCCCCCACATTGAGGACTAAATAATATATATAGCAGACAAAAAGAAATGAGATACTTTACCTTGATACTACCATTTTGCCATGAGTATATATATTAATAAAGGCAATTTTATTTTCATTTCTTGTTGTCTGCTATATATATTATTTAGTCCTCACTGTGGGGGATAGTCACCTTCTTTTGACCATAACAGAGTGATCCCCACTCCCTCTAGAAGCACACCTATCAATACTGTTTTTCAGCATTTTATTTCACCTTTTGGTGTACTTCGTTTTGCATTAATTAAAATTTTGGAAAGGTGCCAACAATTTTGTCCAGCTCATTTTAGGGGTTTTGTGTTATATGATGTCCAATTTGCGTTTTTTCTCTATTTTTGGTTTTGCTCAAATAAACATAAAGGAAATATTTGTGTGTGTATTTGTGTGTGTGTTTGTAATTAATTTTTTGTTTTCAGGCTCCATATCTCACCATCCACTACTGCTTTGAATGTAAGACTATCATCATTTATCATATAATTCCAGACTGACTTGATAACAAGATAAGTACTCTGTGGTGGTCATACAGAGGTGTAACTAGAGTGTAAAATTTGGACTTTGGCCCCAACTTCATGTTGGTCAGATGTATGGGCCTTTGTAGTGCTCTAAATCCTGAAAATAGATACATATTCACCCTCCATGTAATAATGTCCCTACCCTGGCACCTTCCTGTAATAATGTCAACTGTCCTGGACCCTTCTTGTAATAATGGTCCCTGTCCTGGTCTCTTTCTATAATAATGTCCCTCTCCCTGATCCCATTCTGTAATAATGTTACCTGTCCTTTCCCCTTCCTTCAATAATGTCTCCAGCTCTGGCCCAAATCCTGTAATAATGTCCCTCATCCTGGACACTTTCCTGGTATAATGTCCCCCATACTGTGCCCCTTCTTGTTACAATGTTCCCTGTTACTATAATAATGTCTCCCATCCTGGTCTCATCCTGTAACAATGTCCCCCATCCTGGTATGTTTCCCATCCTATAACAATGTCCCTTACTCTGGGCCCCTTCCTAGTATAATGTCCATCATCCTATAACAATCTACCCCACCCTGGACCCCTTCCTGGAATAATGAGCCCCATCCTAGTATAATGTCCCACATCTTGGGCCCCTCCTGGGTAGAATGTCCGCTTTGCCACTCTTTTCCAACACATTAAAAAAATTCTTCTTCCCTTCCTCCTTTCCCACGATGTGCGGTGTCTAGTGATGAGCGAGTATGCTTGTTACTCGAGTTTCTCCGAGTTTCTTGGGTGTTTTTTAGGCAATCCTCACATGTATTCAAGTTGTCTAGCAGCCGCAAGTCATGCAGCTGTATCGAGACAAACTAACTCTCTGAGCACGCCGAAATACTCGGAGACCACCCGAGCATGCTCGAAGAAACTCGAGTAATGAGCATACTCACTCATCACTAGCGGCGTCCTCTTCTATAGCCTGCAGCTTACTTCGGTGTGCCAGCCATGGGCACTGCCATGTGCCGCTAATGTCAGCTGCCAGCCTCTGATTGGCCGGCGCAGTGTATTACAGTGCAGGGAGCCGGCGGGTCTCTGAGCCACAATACACTCTAGATAAATGTGCACCCTCGGACACATCGAGCTGAAATAGGCTCTAACGTCAGCAAGCCCCCTTCACACATGGGCCTGGTCGTGGTCACACCCTCTGTGCTGCCATATCATAATTTCCAGGATTCTTTCTTCTTCTTCACAAAAAAGGTAGATCTTAATGACACTGGTTGAATGTTTGACGTCATTTTCCTGCCGCAAAATAAGTTTGGAACCAATGAGAAACCTCCTTGATGTTATTGCATGATGGATAAGTATCTGTCTATATTTCTCAGCATTAAGAACATCATAATTAGTATAATATTCTTGACTGATATTTCTCACCATTTCGCATACATAGTGCTTAATAAGACCTATGTATACAGACAAACCCCGTGCAGTCTGATCTCAACTTATCATATATAGCACCATCATATTTCGCAGTGCTTCTCAGAAATCATCATTACTGTCCCCATTGGGGATCACAATCTAAATTCTCTATCAGTATGTCTTTGGAGTGTTGGAGGAAATCAAAGGCATCCCACACAACAACGGGGAGAACTTACAAACTTCTTGCAGATGTTGTCCTTTGATGGGATTTGAATTCAGTAACCCAGAACCACAGTCCTAACCACTGAGCCACCATGGTGCACGTTTAGTACTTGAATTGTACGATCTTAACACTTATTTTGGGCATCGTAGATCAGTCAACTCATAAATTCTGGTATCTAAGTGGATGCCACCATGGCACCTGAGAGACAATGAAACCAATAGTTTCTTTTTCAAAATGGCCTGATAAAAGCAGGTCTGAGAATGGGAGTTCTTTGATTTCACTATGTGTGGTACCCTAAATTTAATCAAACCTCCTCCCCACCAAAAAAACATTAAAAAAAATTGGATTGCTGTCCATTGAAAATATTTTTCATTAAGTTTTTAAATACTTATTTTTATAAAGTTTTGCTAGTAAACTGCAAATTGAAATGATGTTATTTTGCACATGAAATCAATAACACGCGCAGGCCCTGATGCCAAAAAGTGGAGGAGCCAGTCAATTAGTGTCGATTTCCTTTCTGACATGGGAAACAAGCTTCTTAAGTTTGTAAGGACGGAAGTGGCCTATTTTTTTCCACCTCGGTAGAGTAGAACACAGGCGGCCTGAATGACATCACCATTGTGCCGTATGACCCTTTCACTGCCATTAGTACGTGAAATGCAAACACACAATGAGCTGACCTGACTTTGAGAGGGTTACGTGGGCTTTCTTTTAGTCTCTTTATTCACTCACTTCCTGACATTTTCTTCCTGCCTTAGAAAAAAAACGGATATGCAGAAGCTCTACCAGGACATCCTTAGCTGGTAAATAGCGAGGCTCCGTGAAAGAAAGAGGGATCGATCTTTGCACATTTACAGTAATTATCCAGTGCATGGCACTATCATTTTTTGTTTTTCTAAAAGGATTAAATTAAATTTTTTATTGTACTTTTTGTAGTGCCACTCATTGATTTTAACCAGATGATGCAGATGTTGTGCTTGGTGGGATTTGAACCCTGGTCTGCAGCTCTGTAAGGCAGCCGTTATAAAGTGAAAAATTAATACAAAGTTAAATCTAAGGATTAAATAAAAACGTGATATTTCTATATCCTATGGAAATGCCAGTTTGTTTAAAATATGTGTTCCAATAAGCCTGCAATTTGTAGCGCTACGGTAAAAAAAACTACAAAGTTATTAGAGATGAGGGCGCAAGCTCGGGCATTGTGTTATCCGAGCATGATTGGGTGTTCTCCGAGTATCTCAGGCATGCTCAAGTCATATATTTGAGCCACCGCCGTTGCATGTTCCTAACATACAGGCAATCCCCGTATGTGTTGCGGCTGTCTACCAGCAGCGAATCATGCAGCTGCGGGGACTCGAGTATATTACTCGAGCATGCCTGAGATACTCGGATAACACCTGAGCATGCTCCGGTAACGAGATATCTGAGCACGGTCGCTCATCACTAAAAGTTATTAATATATGTTGGGCAGGTAAGATATGTGCCCTTAGTATCACCTGCCTAAGTTTAGGGTTACAATGTGAAGATAATACTGTATGATTAGTCCCTTACAAATGCGCATGCGTCACAAGTACAAGAAAATCAGCTTTTTAAGGGGAGGTGCAGACGAGCAGAAGATGAGAGAATCGGGCCGATTATGCCAATCACACTCTGATCACACTGTAATCAAACTGTAATCACATGTGTTAAATTATTTGTTGCATTTCTATGATCTATTTGCAAATAAATTTAAACCCTTCTTGACCTGGAATTTTTTTCCATTTTCTTGTGCTTTTGAATTTTATCCCATTTGTCCTTGAGCCATAACTTTTTTTTATTTTATCTATCAACATAGACAAATGGGAACTTGATCTGTATAAGATGAGTTGTAGTTTTGAATGACGCCAATCACTTCACCATATTATGTTCTGAAAAGGGAGAAAAAATTCCAAGTGTGAGAAACGATACAAAAATGAAATGCAATTATTATTTTTTAATTGCATTCGGCCTAAAGACACGCCTCCGAGGTTTAATGTGAGCCACACCCTCTTAGTAAAGGTCATAATAATTATCACTAAATAAAAAGGCCCCTATCTCTGAAACTGTAAAGTGAATTAAAATAAATAACTAAAGCAAAGAACAGAATACACAGGAGAGCAGCGTGAAAAAATAAAAACAGTAACAATCTATTGCTATTTTTGACCTACTTACAGGTTCTGTCTGATGGAAAGTGCATCATAAATCTATTGTTTGTGATACAGTGCCATATTTGTATTTAAGTTGTGTGTGGTATTGCAACTCAGCCTTTTTCAATACCAAGGTTCCAAGTTATATATTGACATTTTACTTATTTTAATATATATGCACGTGTTCCAGTAAACTTTGGTTTAATGTTTCTGTTTTTCTTTCACAGCTTTCTTGTACTGCCTGTACACTGAGAGGAGAAGAGATGTGGTGAGGGGCTGGAGACCAAGCCATGGAAGTTATAAATGGCGATTTAAAGAACCATTCTGACGTAATCCTTAATGGGTACATGAACAAAAGCTTTCAGGCTCTTCCCAAGGAGAACAATACAGACAATATGGCAATTTGTGAGCTTGATCCCTGTGAAGAGAGTGGTGTTTCCACTCAACTTCAGACAGAAGATTCACCTCACAGGTATGAAAAGAAAGCAAAAGGGACTCGCATATGGAATTTTGTCAGTAGGCGGAGGGCAAACTCTGGACGCGCAAAGAGACCTCAGTCCATGATACTTACCAGTGAAATCAGTGAACCCAAGCCTAAACTATCTTTCATGGACAAAGTGAGATCTTTTAAAAGGTTGAGATCTGCAACATTTTCTAAAAGTTCTGTCCTTCGGAATACCAAAGCTAAGGTCCAGAGTCAACCACAAGAAAGTATAGAACTTTCCGTTCCAAGCACCTTATTCAGAACGAGGAAATATGCTGATGGACAGCGACCGTATAGACATTCTTACGCAGGTTACATTGATGATTTAGACACCTCTTTTGAAGATGTTGAGTTAAATATTAGCATTTCTGAATGTTTATCTACTGAAAGCAAGTGGTTACGAGATATTGGTGTTGGAGTAAATGGGAATTGTGAGCATATAGACAATGAGAGCTTGAGTAGCAGCCGTAGACGACCACTGGTCAGTACTAAGAGCTCTACTATCGCAGAAGGGGAAATCCAAAGGAGAGGGCTTAAAATCCCACCAGAACATCGTAGAGGTAGGAGCTCTTACATGTGGAGTTATCTAAAAGGAATTTCACTAGCCTCAAAAGATAATTCAAAAGGACTTGATAATATTCAAGGAAACGAATTCCAAAGCATAGAGTGCACACCTGATAATACACCTGCCCTTTTAACAGACCAAAAATTTGAGGACAGCATTGACATTACTAAAACATCTGACACAGCTAGTGGTGGCAAGCCCAAAAACTTTGGTGCCGTTTTTAAGTTTTTTAGCAATGTAGCAGTAGCAGCAAGAAAATGGAGAGGTTCTTCCAGATCATCTGCATCAGATGACCAAGTTTCTCAGTCGACTCCAAGGACTCCCAGGCTGCAGTCTCCTTCTGTCAAGGAGCCTCTTGTCATTGAAAATGAAAATGCTTTGACTTTTCCTTCCGAGCTTCCACTGTCTCCTGATTCAGGTGTGTGGGAGACTCACACCCAGGATAATCTAGCAGTTCAAGACATCTCACCCAATGCAGAAGAAGGGGTTTCTGAGCCAACAACTGAGCTTAAACAACCTGTAGAAAATATTGTAAATTTTGTCAAAGCATGTTATTTCAACGGTGAGCCAAAAGAATCTGTTCAATCAAGATTTTCATTGTCACGAGTTAAGCAATATAACTGCACTGATGGCTCTACTAAAGCTTCTGATGCTTCCTCTGGCCATTCCCATGAAGAATTTCTGAATTGCTCCCAGCTGCATGCGGATTTTCAAAGAAATGCTGAAAATTCTTTTATGACTCAATCAAGTGTACAAGATGAAGATGTCTTTGAGTGCAGCGAATCTCATATTAGTTTATCATCAACAGGTTCCTCTTGTGAAGAGGTAAGTGCCATATTCACACTCATCTATGATTTATTGTTCATCATTATTGTATATTACTCTTTTTTAAATGTTTTGCAGCCAGATTATGCTACAAGTAGTGGCAGTAATGTGAAGGCAGCCTAAGTATTCTATTTCCCCATCTTAGAGGTGCACTGCCAATTTTGTTCTGATCCTCAGATCAAAATCAAACATACCTTCAATCTTTTCCGAGGAAAAAATTGGACATATGAATGGCTCCATAGAATATCATAGGTACGAGTGCTATCTGTGAAAAGCATGGAAAGTATTCTTACACGAAAATTGGACATTTAAATGAGTTCTAAGTATTGCTCAGGTGATAATTTCATCATCTGTGCAATACTAAGAAAATATTGAAGATATGATGACGTGTTAATGGCTCTCGAGGACTAGAGTTGGTGGAACGCTGCCCTAAAGTATCAATCTCAAGGTGCAATCTGAGACTGGAGCAAATTTTAGTGAACTGGACTACCAGAGACTATAATTAGATTGTTCACTAGTTAGGAATTGTATGGCAGTATTATTTAGACACTGGTGGCTTTATTTAAGCGATGCATGGCAGCATTGTGTGTAAAATATATGGTGAAAATATATAATGTTATGTGGACAATAAATAGTTATACTGTGCAGGTACTGTATTAACATTAGGGTAGAAAGTGCTAATGTGTTTTATATGTATAATTTGAAATAATGCAAACTCTCTTAAAATAGTGAACAAAACTGATAAAATTTATCATGACTGGGTTGAGATAATGGCCTCCTGCTAAAAAGAATTAAAAACAGCTGCAAAAAAACTGGAATCCCATGAATATCCTGTCCAATTTTTCTATTTCTACTTGTTGCATTTCATAAAAAAGTATATTTTGATATACCTAGATCCTGTACAACTATGGCAGATGAGTTTGCCAGATATTGGGTGCTCAGTTTTGGAGTGAGCTCAATACTTGAGCCTCGTCCAAGGTAGGTATCATCTGGGTTATACAGCTGACTCTTACCCCTAAATGCTGCTGTCAGAGATAGATTCAATCACATGAGTTTTATCCACTTGGATACTGCAGACCAATAGCGACATCTAAGTGGGGAGACAGATTGGGACCCTCTGTAACCTCATTGGTTCCTCCATGAAGCACGATCATGGTGTCCCTATGGGTTGCTCTCTGAAGGCCCTGTATCTGCCATCCTTGTGTTCCTATGAAGTCCTGAAATACAAAAGTATCTATATAATCGTCTAAGGTTCACTTCCGTCTGTTTACCTGTCACTGAAATCCCGCGTCACTGATTGGTCACGGCCGGCCAGCCGCGACCAATCAGTGACAAGCACAGTTTGGCCGCGAATTCGCCATTCCCTACTCCCCTTCAGTCAGTGCCCCCTCCTTACTGCCCTCCAGTCAGTGTCCCCATAGCGGTTTAGCAGTCCGTTAAACAGACTGTGTTACACCGTGGCATAACGGGGTGTAACGCAGTCCGTTAACGCTGCTATTAACCCTGTGTGACCAACTTTTTACTATTGATGCTGCCAATGCAGCATCAATAGTAAAAAGATCTAAAGTTAAAAATAATTAAAAAAATAAAAAATCATTATATTCTCTCTTTCCGGCGCCTTTCCCGCTCCTCGCGACGCTCCGGTCCCAAGAATGCATTGCGGCAATGACCGGAGATGAACAGATCATCACGTGTTATTGTCGCAATGCATTCTTGGGACCGGAGCATCGTGAGAAGCATTGCTAAATGCCTGGGCTGGATCCAGGGACCGCTGGAAGGTGAGTATATAACTAATTTTTATTTTAATTCTTTTTTAAACAGGGTTATGGTGCCCACATTGCTATATACTACGTGGGCTGTGTTAGATACTATGTGGACTGTGTTATTTACTGCATAGGCTGTGTTATATACTCTGTGGGCTGTGTTATATATTGCGTGGCCTGTGTTATATACTACGTCTGTTAGGAGTCGAGTTTCCTCTGCTGCACAGGGGGAATCTCGATCCCTGTCTGCTGCGGCCTCCCATTCTGTACCGGCCGCAGTGGGGCCTGCTCAGTGGAGGCGTCGCTCCCAGCGTCTTGCTGGGACTGATTCTGTGCAAAGGGTTACTGTTGCCTTTTCTGGCTCTCCTGTTGTACCCTGCACTGATCTGCGGCGAGCGGGCTTCTCTGGGACTAAGTCCTTATTTGCACACACTGAGCATGCCCAGGGCAAGATCTCCCGTTGGAGATCGAGGGTCACATGCTCAGGTACTGCAGCACATTCCATTGGTCCTCCAGGAAGGTCCTGAAAGGGCAAAACTTCAGTAGCAGCTTCCTGTGCTGCAACTATATAAACTGCGCATGACTGCACGGCCATGCGCTAGTATTGTCTTGATAATATGTGTGTGTGTTGTGAGTGAAAGTCGCTCTTTAAAATACCCTCCCTATTGGATGACTGTTCGCGGAAGGTGTATGTTTGCTATCTAGCGCCCGACTTATCCAACAGCACGTTACACACATAACAGCGTCTAGTTGCTGTGACCGCCTGTACGGCGCCGTGCGCTTCCTCTGCGCTTTCCTTACCCAAGCCTGGGTGGTTAGTGGCGTCCGTCAGTGCGGCACTGCATGCACTCTCGTGCCTTTATATACTTTTTTAATAGTTTCCTTACACACCCAGTTGCGGTGTTGTGCCAGCAAGTGGTCTAATCGGACTTCAATCCTGTGTTGGGGTTGTGTTCGCTGACTTCTTGCTCGCGCTCTATGTGCGGTACCGCGGTCCTGTGACACAACAGGATCGCTTCCTTCACGCAGGGTGAAGTTAACCCGTGCGTGTATACTTATAGTACCGCCATATAGTCCGTCTTACTAGCAGCAGGGTTTTTACCAGCACGGTGGACCTCGGACTGCGAACGCACCTAGTTTCATATCATCTATACTTGGTGCGTTCCGCCGGTCCTTAACACAATACTAGCGCCAAGGTCTGGCTAGTAATGACGGACGATCAGCGTTTACAGCGGTACATCCAGCAGCTGGAGGGAAGGTTGGCGGCTCTTGAGCGTTCAACCTCAGCTGTGGATGTTACTGCTGTCGCTGTTCAGGCTGCAAGTGTGGCTGCAGCTACCTTGTCCACTGCCGCCCCTGTCCCGACGCTATCTCGCCTCCCGCTACCAGAGAAATTTTCTGGTGACAGTAAGTCCTGTAGGGGTTTCGTGAGTCAGTGCTCAATACATCTTGAGCTTCTGGCCTCTCGTTTCCCTACAGAGCGGGCTAAAGTGGGCTTTATCATATCTTTATTGTCGGACAGGGCGTTGCAGTGGGCTACGCCGCTGTGGGAGCGTGGCGATCATGTGGTGCAGAGTGCTCCGTTATTCCTGAGCACTCTGAAACAGGTCTTTTTAGGACCTCGTGTCACCCATGATACGGCGCTCCAACTGTTGGCATTGACTCAGGGCTCGTCCTTGGTCAGCCATTTTGCCGTCAACTTCCGCACTCTAGCATCTGAGCTGGAGTGGTCGGATAAAGCCCTTATTCCCATATTTTGGAGGGGGCTGGCTGACCACGTTAAGGACGCCCTGGCCACTAGGGAGATTCCCGCCACACTGGAAGAATTAATAACAGTATCTACTCGTATTGACCTCCGTTTTCACGAGCGGAGGTTAGAGCGAGCCCAGTGTAGGCAGAGGTTTCGGCTGGCTCCCACCTTCACCAAACCTTTGGAATCTCCAGCCCAGGCTCCTGAGTCTCATGAACCTAAGGTAGTGTCACGAGCGGGATCTAAGTCCCGGACCGCTCGTGCACTCCAGGTTTGCCATATTTGCCAACAGTCAGGACATCTAGCCACCAGATGTCACCAGCGGTCGAGGAAACGTCAGCGTCTAGTGGTAGTAGGTGGAGGTGCACTAGACACGGTGATGTTTGCCTCCAAATTGTCCTTTAAGGGGACAATAACTTTTGGCTCATCCTCCCACTCGGTGGAGCTCTGCGTGGATTCTGGAGCGGAGGGCAATTTTATGTCTTCTGCCTTCGCCCAACGTCATGCAATACCCCTGGTTATGCTATCTCAACCAGTAACGGTACGAGTGGTGAATGGGTCGACACTCCCCGCACAGATAACACATCAGACCATCCCTTTTACTCTGTCCATGTCACCATCCCATCAGGAGATTATATCCCTGCTCATCATTCCTGAGGGGATTGATGAGGTCCTGTTGGGGATACCTTGGTTACGGTACCACTCTCCTCACATCGAGTGGTCCTCAGGCAGAATTCTGGGATGGGGTGAATCATGTGGGGGTAGGTGTCACCGAGCGTGCGTTCAGGTTGCTACTACAGAGGTACCCGCAGATCTTTCCTCTCTTCCCAAGCAATATTGGTCTTATGCAGACGTGTTCTCCAAAAAGGCGGCGGAGACCCTTCTGCCCCATCGCCCCTATGACTGTCCTATCGATCTCTTGCCAGGTGCGGAGCCTCCCCGGGGTCGAGTTTATCCATTATCTCTCCCGGAGACGGAGGCCATGTCTCAGTACATTCAAGAGAATCTGGCAAGAGGGTTCATCAGGAAGTCAGTGTCACCTGCTGGGGCAGTGTTCTTCTTCGTGCAGAAGAAGAATGGGGAATTACGTCCATGCATAGACTACAGGGGTCTTAACGCTATCACCGTTAAGAACAAGTATCCTTTGCCCTTGATATCCGAGCTCTTCGATAGGCTTCGGGGAGCTAGAGTGTTTACTAAATTAGATCTGTGGGGTGCTTATAACTTGATTCGCATCCGTGAGGGGGACGAATGGAAAACGGTGTTTAACACCAGAGATGGGCACTATGAGTATCTGGTGATGCCCTTCGGGCTCTGTAATGCCCCAGCCGTTTTCCAAGACTTTGTCAACGACATCTTCCGGGATATGCTTTCCACCTCAGTTGTAGTCTATCTGGATGATATTCTCATCTTTTCTCCAGATATTGACTCCCACCGGAGAGATGTTGGCAAAGTCTTCGACCTCCTACGGGCAAACTCTCTTTATGCTAAGTTGGAGAAGTGTATGTTTGAGCAGGAGTCCTTACCTTTCCTGGGCTATATCATCTCCGCCCACGGATTGGCTATGGATCCTGCCAAACTACAGGCTGTGATGGACTGGCAAGAGCCCCATTCTCTTAAAGCGGTGCAGCGCTTTATGGGGTTCATTAACTATTACTGCCAGTTCATTCCCCACTTCTCAACTCTGGTAGCTCCCTTGGTAGCCCTCACCAAGAAGGGAGCGAATCCCAAATTGTGGTCGGAAGAGGTCTCCAAGGCCTTCACTTCTATGAAGTCCCACTTTGCTAGCGCTCCCATCTTACATCGTCCCGATGTGGATAAGCCATTCCTAATGGAGGTGCATGCCTCATCCGTTGGTGCTGGAGCAGTCCTCTATCAAAAGGATGCTCAAGGTCGGAAGCATCCATGCTTCTTCTTCTCTAAGACCTTCACGCCAACGGAGAGAAACTACTCCATCGGGGATAGGGAGCTGCTATCAATGAAATTGGCCTTTTCTGAGTGGAGACATCTTCTGGAAGGTGCACGCTTTCCCTTCCAAGTTTACACGGACCACAAAAATTTGGTCTATTTGCAAGCAGCCCAGCGGCTAAATTCTCGTCAGGCCAGATGGTCCTTGTTCTTTTCCCAGTTCCACTTTTCCCTTCATTTTCTCGCCGGGGAGAAGAATATTCGTGCTGACGCTCTCTCTCGCTCCCTTATGTCAACTGAAGAGGAAAAAGAGAAGCCTCGGCTTATTGTCCCTTCCGAGAGCCTGAGAACCGTAGCGCCGGTTTCTCTGGAGTCTGTGCCTCCGGGCAAGACTTTTGTGCCCATTAATTTGCGACCGGAGGTTCTCTCTTGGGCTCATTCGTCCAGGGTGGGTGGACACTTTGGGACAAAGAGGACATCTGAGCTACTGGCGAGGACGTATTGGTGGCCGCATATGGCCCGGGATGTCAGGGATTATATTCTGGCGTGTGTCTCCTGCGCCAAAAATAAATCTCTGTGTCAAAGGCCAGCTGGGTTGCTCTATCCCTTGCCGGTGGCAGATAGGCCCTGGGAGATGGTCGGGATGGACTTTGTCGTGGGTTTACCCAAATCTCGCGGCTGTACCATCATTTGGGTCATCACCGATCATTTCTCAAAAATGGTGCATTTGGTGCCGCTACCACGGTTACCTTCTGCACGGGCCTTGGCAGCGTTGTTCATTAAACGCATCTTCCGCCTACATGGTATGCCTGACAAAATTGTCAGTGACCGGGGTCCCCAGTTTGCGTCTCGGTTCTGGAGAGAGCTTTGTCGTCTTCTCAGTATTGAGTTGAATCTCTCTTCCGCTTATCATCCCGAGACGAATGGGTTGGTAGAGAGGGCCAACCAGACCTTTGTCACATACCTGAGACATTTTGTTTCAGCCAGGCAGGATGACTGGGCATCCTTGCTATCATGGGCAGAGTTTGCGCTGAACAACGCCGTAGCCGACTCCACTGGACAAACCCCATTCCTCCTCAACTATGGTCAGCATCCACGGGTACCTGTGCCTATGCCCGTGTCTTCCGCAGACTCCAGGGTGGCAGACTGGGCTGTGGAGGCACGGGATATTTGGGACCGCACTCAGGATGCCATTTTGGCCTCTAAGGAGAGAATGAAGTCCTCCGCCGATGCTCATCGGCGCCCCGCTCCGACCTTTGCTCCTGGCGACTTGGTGTGGCTCTCCGCCCGTAACATCAGGCTGCGAGTTGAGTCCACTAAGTTTGCTCCTCGCTACTTGGGTCCCTTCAAAGTGCTCGAACAGGTTAATCCTGTGGTTTATCGCTTGGCTCTTCCGCCACGCCTGGGTATCACCGACACCTTTCATGTGTCCCTCCTGAAACCCGTGTACTTGTCCCGGTTTTCTAAGTCATCTGCTGGGACATCGGGTTCGTCTTCGGACGATTATGAGGTGAATGCTATTTTGGGGTGCAAGGTGGTAAGTGGCAAAAAAATTTTTTGGGTGGACTGGAAGGGTTATGGTCCTGAGGACAGGTCCTGGGAGCCTGCTGAGCACATTCGGGCTCCGCAGCTCATTGCTGCCTTTGAGCGTAGCGAGGCCCAAGGAGGGGGGGCCCTAGGGGGGGGGGTAATGTTAGGAGTCGAGTTTCCTCTGCTGCACAGGGGGAATCTCGATCCCTGTCTGCTGCGGTCTCCCATTCTGTACCGGCCGCAGTGGGGCCTGCTCAGCAGAGGCGTCGCTCCCAGCGTCTTGCTGGGACTGATTCTGTGCAAAGGGTTACTGTTGCCTTTTCTGGCTCTCCTGTTGTACCCTGCACTGATCTGCGGCGAGCGGGCTTCTCTGGGACTAAGTCCTTATTTGCACACACTGAGCATGCCCAGGGCAAGATCTCCCGTTGGAAATCGAGGGTCACATGCTCAGGTACTGCAGCACATTCCATTGGTCCTCCAGGAAGGTCCTGAAAGGGCAAAACTTCAGTAGCAGCTTCCTGTGCTGCAACTATATAAACTGCACATGACCGCACGGCCATGCGCTAGTATTGTCTTGATAATATGTGTGTGTGTTGTGAGTGAAAGTCGCTCTTTAAAATACCCTCCCTATTGGATGACTGTTCGCGGAAGGTATATGTTTGCTATCTAGCGCCCGACTTATCTAACAGCACGTTACACACATAACAGCGTCTAGTTTCTGTGACCGCCTGTACGGCGCCGTGCACTTCCTCTGCGCTTTCCTTACCCAAGCCTGGGTGGTTAGTGGCGTCCGTCAGTGCGGCACTGCATGCACTCTCGTGCCTTTATATACTTTTTTAATAGTTTCCTTACACACCCAGTTGCGGTGTTGTGCCAGCAAGTGGTCTAATCGGACTTCAACCCTGTGTTTGGGTTGTGTTCGCTGACTTCTTGCTCGCGCTCTATGTGCGGTACCGCGGTCCTGTGACACAACATGATCGCTTCCTTCACGCAGGGTGAAGTTAACCCGTGCGTGTATACTTATAGTACCGCCATATAGTCCGTCTTACTTGCAGCAGGGTTTTTACCAGCACGGTGGACCTCAGACTGCGAACGCACCTAGTTTCATATCATCTATACTTGGTGCGTTCCGCCGGTCCTTAACAACGTCTCTGTGCTATATACTACGTGGGCGGTGCTATATACTGTGTGGCTGTGTTATATACTGCAGGGCCTGTGTTATATACTACGTGGTTGTGTTATATACTACGTGGCTGTGTTATATACTGCATGGCCAGTGTTATATACTACGTCTCTGTGCTATATACTACGTGGGCTGTGCAATATTCTATGTGGCTGTGCAATATACTACGTGGCTGGGCAATATACTACGTGGCTGGGCAATATACTGTACTACGTGGGCTGGGCAATATACTACGTGGGCTGTGTTATATATTGCATGGGCTGTGCTATATACTACTATACATATTCTAGAACACCCGATGCTTTAGAATTGGGCCCCCATCTAGTCATTAATAACAAGATTAATTGACTACTCTTTCCCCATTCCATAACTAAAAGAAAAATCTTACACGCAAAGAAAAAAAACATGGTGTGTATTTAAAAATTCAAAAATTGTAAAATATCTCAATATCCTACATAAGGAACACAGTGAAGAACAATGCAGAATTGCTATTTTTTATCTCCTTACCTCCCCTGAAAAATTTAATAAAAAGAATACTCCCCAAAATGGTGCAAAGAAAAACTACAATTTGTCTTGTGATAAAACATCTCTCACACATCTCAATGCTGAGTTATGGGACTCTTGTCAATATAATTATTTTCCATGCTGTAAAAATTAATTCTGAGCAACAATGGCAGAATTTCCTCTTTTTTCCTGTGTTCCAACTCACAAAATACATTTTTATAACATTTTTCAGTACATTATATGGTAAATCAATTTACGGTTCTAAAAACATCTGGGTAAAAACAAGTCATCATGTAACTACGTCGACTGAAAAATAAACTTATAGCTCTCGGAAGACAGGAAGTCAAAACTAATGCACAAAACTGATTTCAAGGGAAGAGGTTAATTTTTAGCATGATTTATGCAATTTCCAGTTTGCATTGAGGAGTATTCTAACTTTTTAAAATTTATGTAAAAATGAATGTTCATCTATTTCCATTAATCTACACTATTTTGTAGACAGGAATAGCAATAGTTTTACTTGATAAGCGCTATGAATAAACATTGGGAAAACATCGTGCAAGGAAAATCATCGAGATTTCATTAGCTAGATAGAGAAATCTTTCTTTGCAAATATATTTGATTTCTGTTGAAGTTTCTGAATCTAGCTGCAAATGACAGGGCCGTCGGTTCAGACAGTGTAAACATTGTGAAATGTTAAAGGAATATATTGACTGAACTTAAAACCGAGTCAATTAGAAATTAGAGAATATTACTGCTTTCATTAACATAACAATAGAAATTATATAAAACTAAATTAGAAACTGGAGGGATTTTATTTTTATCCTGAAGGGATTTTATTTTTTTCTATAGTCATAGGTTTGGGCTAGAGATCCAAGTTACTCACCCTCCGCAGGTGCAGCGCTGCCTCTCTGTCACTGCCCCAATCCTATGTTGACATGCTGCAGAATTAACATCAAGACTGCAGCACATGTGACCGCTGCAGCCAGTCATTGAGCTGAGCGGCTTATTCCATCTACTTTGGTATCTCAAAATCTGCTAGTAAAACGCATACTTATCACAAGAGAAATTGACATGTTGCAAATTTCAAAATCACACCACTGTGAGAATTGGCTAGCACCTCTAGAAAGCAAACATAGCCATATGAACCTCTAAACATAACCTCCACCATGAACATCTCCTTCCATAGCTATGCAAATTGTCTCTTCACAGAGGAAGAGGACCAGAACTCTAGTGCCATCTATAGGAAGTAGCAATCCTAAAAGTAAATGTCAACCCGCTAATGAGTCTTGCCACATGACTTAGGATAAAAGCCAAACCAGAATCACAATTTGCAGACACTGTGTTTCCGGGAACTGCCCCTTGTCAGTGCATAGTGTGAGATCGGGTGTGGCTGGTTTTGGCTTTTATCCTAAGTCATGTGGCAAGGTTCGTTAGAGGGTCGATATTGACTTTTAGGATAGCTGCTTCCCATAGGTGGCACCAAAATTCTGGTCCTCTTCCTCTCTGAAGAGACAATTTGCACATTTCCCAGAGGAAGATTGCAAGGCTTAAAAGTCTCCTCACCTTAGCATGTCATGCTTGACATGTCACTCTCCGCAAGAAGAAACGTTACCCCTTTAATACCTTCCAGAGCTATGCACATTATAAAGTTTCCATTTCCAGCTACAAATGATTCCACTCTCTTGGGAAGGTTTTCCTCTAAATATGCCAAAATTACCTCTAACAGTTTGTTGTTTTCGGTAATATATGATGTAAATTTTTTGCCGGTAACCTGTTTTGATTATTGATATTATTGAAGACTATGGGAGAGCACTAGGGGGTTGGCAACAATTTTATGGCATACATTTTCTTGTTGTTCCATACCATGCATCTTTTTACCCCTCTTGGCACATCAGAAAGTGGTTAGAAAAGGGGGCAGGGATTCTAGACCCTGCAGTGGGTGGGAGCCGGCAGGTATTAGAGGGGTTATGGTCAATCATGGCGCCCCACATTTACTATGATTTATGTCAGAATTTGGCTGATATAAATTTGATAGTTTTGCACCTCCTAAATTTTGCACATCTTACTCTACCCTACCTTTTAAGTGTTTCAAGATGGACTGAATTTTACAATTACTGTTTATTTCTTTAGAGCTCAGTTTGTCACTTACAAAGTTCCAAAGTTTCTTTCTAACAATTGACTGGAAAGGCTGGAATTGCTACACTGCTGGAGAATAAAGAAATCCAGAATTCTTCATGTTTAAAATATATGTGGCTTATTCTCAACGCGTTTCACAGCTGATCATCCTCTGTGGTTCTCCGAGTCCTGAGGAAGAAGTTTTACTACCAAACATATTGAGAATACGCAGCAGGGATTCCAACATCAGCAGCACAATACAATTCAGAGCTACATCTACCATCTATCCATCTATATCAAAAATGGGGCTGAGCCACAAATGGGTTATTTAATCACTTTTTTCTGTTTCTTTAAATGGAGTGCTGCTTTCGTTATCTGTCTATCTATCTATCTATCTACAATGTTCCCTACATATAAAAACTGTCATAGTTGACCATAGAAAATAATCTAAGTTCAGCCCTAAAGGCAATATGTCATCTATTTATTATTCATTTAAACCAGATACTGGTACAGTGACATGTAAAAGTTTGGGCACCCCTGGTCAAAATTACTGTTATTGTGAACAGTTAAGCAAGTTGAAGATGAAATGATCTCTAAAAGGCCTGAAGTTAAATATGACACATTTCCTTTGTATTTTAGGCAAAAAAAATATTTTAGTCTTTTACATTTTAGAAATTACAAGGAAAATGGGTCAATGCAAAAGTTTGAACATTCTGCGTGGTTAGTATCTAGTAGCACCCCCTTTTGCAAGTATCATAGCTACAACTTCTAAACACTTTTTGTAGCCAGCCATGAGTCTTTCAATTCTTGTTTGAGGGATTTTCATCCATTCTTCCATGGAAAATTCTTCCAGTTCTGTGAGATTCCTGCGTCGTCTTGCATCCACTGTTATTTTGATGTCTAGCCACAGATTTTCAATGAATTTCAGGTCAGGGCACTATGAAGATAATATAAAATCTTCAGCTTACACCTTTTGAGGTAATCTATTATGTATGAATGTTATGGTGAGGATGCAGGAGATGTTTTCTTCTGATGACTCTTCCATGAAGGTCATATTTGTGCAGGTGTCTCTAAACAGTAGAACAATGTATCACAACTTCAGAGTCTGCTAACTCTTTCTGAAGGTCTTTTGCAGTCAAGCGGGGGTTCTGATTTGCCTCTCTTGCAATCCTACCAGCAGCTCTCACTGACATTTTGCTTGGTCTTCCAGACCTTATCTTGATCTCCACTGTTCCTGTTAACTGCCATTTCTTAATTGCATTTCAAACTGAGGAAAGGGCAAACTGAAAACACTTTGCTATCATCTTATAGCCTTCTCCTGCTTTGTGGGCCTCCACCACTTTCATTTTCAGAGTGATAGGCAGCTGCTTAGAAGAGCTCTTGGCTGCTGTTTTTTGACACAAGGTTAGAGGATGCTGGGTTTTTATAAAACTAGGAAATTTGCATCACCTGACCTTTCCTAGCAATGATCGTGAACAAATCGTAATCCTAACAGGCTAATTAAGGTCTGAAACCTTGGTCAAAAATATCTGAGCACATAAATCTCTAAGGGTGCCCAAACTTTTTCATCAGCCTATTTTCCTTTTTGTAAGTTTTGCAATGTAAGAAATGACAAAATATTTTTTTTTGCCTAAAATACAAAGGAAATGTGCCATCTTTAACTTTATGTCTTTTAGAGATCATTTCATTTTCAAGTAATTTAGAGCAGGGGACCATTTTTTTTATTTTATTCTGTGCACATGATTATGGGGACGGCCATCTTGCCTGATGTTGTTAACAGCATTTAGAGATTTGCTTTACAGCAGCTGCATGAACCATAGGAAACAACGCTCTGGATTTGCTGATTGACTTCTATGGGAGAGTATTCAAGATTATTATTATTATTATTATTTATTGTTATAGCGCCATTTGTTCCATGGCGCTTTACATGTGAGGAGGGGTATACATAATGAAAACAAGTACAATAATCTTAAACAATACAAGTCATAACTGGTACAGGAGGAATGAGGACCCTGCCCGCGAAGGCTCACAATCTACAAGTTGCAATCTATGCAGAAGTCACACTCAGGTCGGGGTCACACTTGGGAGTTTAATGCGAGAAACTCGCACGAGTCTCTCGCCTCAACACCAGGCACTGCCGCCGGCGGTTCGGACCTGAGCGTTCAGCTACATAGAAATACATGCAGCCGCACACTCCGGTCCTGAGGGAGATCAGGGAGAGGATTGCGATCTGCGCAGCGCAGGAAGCGCCAGTCTGTTGTGATACATAGTATGAGAAGATTACAGGATTCTTGGTGAATATAAGCAGCGACATGGAAAGTGAATAAATAAATGTAGCATAAATATAATTTAAACAATCGGTCACTTTCCGGAGACTTGGTCTGAACTGCACCGTAAATATGAATACGTGAAATGATTGGCTTTGGGAACACTTTTATCTGAGCAGCTTTGGATCGTGGAGCCCCCCCAGCCCACCCATGAATTTTTTGCACTTCACATACAATCTCAGTAACTGTACTGTCACAATAATTTAAGGCCGCTCTCTGCTCTGGAGACATATAGGATTCTGTGATTGTCCTGAAATAGGTGAACTGCAAATTACAGGTGAACTCCCATTACTTGCAGCCACAATCAGGGGTAATCGGCGGCGGCCTGATTGCTGCACAGGCAGAGAAAGGAATAATGTGTTCAGAGCCCAAACCGAGGATCTGCTAATAATGGAGAAGCGATGTTCTGAGGAATCGCAGTGCAAGGATGTGTCACAACGTTGTTTCTTCTTCACTGCATTTCAGAGCTTTCCATTTCTTTTCAGCAAAATGCTGGCATTATACTGTTACTTCCAGTAAAGGGATATAGCCTTCAGGTCTGGGACTGTGGCATTGTGTGAGTGACACCAGGATCATTCTAACCCATTTAGCACAATCATTAGCTGCGGAGAACAACGCTCCGCAAAGCATTGCAGCACCATCTGCTGGCCATTATTAATTATTGCAACTTATATTTTACATAGCGTAGCTTATCGTTCTGCTGGGAATACTCTTCCACATTAAAGGAGTTATCTAGGACTATATTATTTTTTTTTACTGTGGGCCTAGTAACTAAGAGGCAGGTAGTTGCTACCTACCTGCCTGTTCTGCTCCTAACTCTGCCGTCACAGAACGCTCACAGACTCATGCCGGCGATTCTGTGACTTCCGCTGACATCACGTTTTCAGAGCGGCAGCTTCTTTTCCACTCTGCTCTATTGATGGCGTTGTGACTTCTGATGTCATGCTAATTGACAGCTGGCTCCCCACTGACTCACTGCAGGAAGCTTGTTGTCAATTAACAATATGTTGACATTCACAACCCGTCGACAGAGCAGCCCAGATGAAGAAGAGTTGCTCTATTGACGTGAAGCCACAGAATTGCCGGCGGTAGCGGTGAGTGATCACTCTGAGCCGGCGCCGGATAGAACAGGCAGGTAGTTGCTCTCTGGTTAGCAACTACATACCTGTTATTTTTTAGCTTATAGCAAAAAATAATTTAGTCCTGGATAATCCCTTTAAGTTACAAATATAACAGATTATTTTATATTTCTCACTGTAAATTGATTTTTAGATAGTAACTTGCATTCAGGGCTTGCCCCTGGCTGAGCAGTGCCCTGTGCAGGTGCCTTTGGTGCCCACACCCCATTGTTTGTTTTTTTATACTCAATTTTCTCAGGACAACTGGGAGTCTCTGATCCCCTAGGAAAAACAGGCAGCACTCATATGGAAAACAAGTTTAAAGTGACAGCAACAATTGTGCTGTATATTACCCATCCAAGACACAAAGATTGCTTTGTAAGAGCACATTTCAAGAAATTATAATACCCATTGTCAAAGAAACTCAATAATTGTGAGCCAGAGAAACCTAATCTGCGGAGGCCATATCCTGCAGCCATCAATAGCCCCGGCCTCTTTCAAGCAAACTTCTACAAACCACAGACCAGATATACTGTACAGTATGTACGTACCCTTCTTGCTACTGGGCTCCTATTAAGCCCTCGGCGCTCACAGCAGAATCAGCAAGTTGTGTGTCAGCGCATAGCATATACTGCTTCAATATCCGCTAGGAGCTAAAGATGAGCCCAGAACCAGGAATCTATCTATGGTATGAATTTAATAAATAATGGCCACTGTAGAAAACAAAGCACCTACTCTAGGCAGTCTTCTAAGGTTCTGTTCATAAACCCCTGCTTATAGTGCTATATGAAGGCATTGTAAGGGGTAATTATACAACAGTGCAACGATATTACAGTATATACTGACTGTTACGCCCAACGGTGGCACAAGTGGATTTGTGGACCCACTGTCCAAAGGGCCAGGCCTGCCTAGATTGATATTTGTACTGGCACCATATTAAAAATACTAAAGATAGTGATAATAGGAGAAGCCTGTAGTTACTTTCTGAAGTCAGAATTTTTTTTCCAGAATTTCTAGGTTCCCAAAATGAAGGGGCTGTGCGCTTGGTATACTTCATTTAATTCCGTGACGGTTGAGGATTTTCATAACTCGAGATGCTGGACTAGCTGCTATGACACTCGAGATGCTGGACTAGCTGCTATGACACTCGAGATGCTGGACTTGGTGCTGGGACACTCAAGATGCCGATCCCTCTGCTGTGACACTCTAGATATTGGACTCGCTGCTGTGACACTCAAGATGTTGGACTTGCTGCTGGGACACTTGAGATGCTGGACTCGCTGCTGTGACACTCAAGATGTTGGACTTGCTGCTGGGACACTTGAGATGCTGGACTCGCTGCTGGGACACTCAAGATGCTGGACTCGTTGATTGGACTATCTAGATGCTGGACTCGCTGCTGGGACACTCTAGATGTTGGACTCGCTGCTGTGACACTCAAGATGTTGGACTTGCTGCTGGGACACATGAGATGCTGGACTCGCTGCCGGGACACTCAAGATGCTGGACTCGTTGATGGGACACTCTAGATGCTGGACTCTCTGCTGTGACACTCGAGATGCTGGACTTGCTGCTGGGACACTTGAGATGCTGGACTCACTGCTGTGACCCTCAAGATGCTGGACTTGTTGATGGGACACTCAAAATGCTGGACTCGATGCTGTGACACTCAAGATGCTGGACTCGCTGCTGTGACACTCAAGATGCTGGACTCGCTGCTTTGACACTTGAGATGCTGGACTCACTGCTGGGACAGTATGCTGCTCACTGACATTGCAATTACTGCAAAGAAAAAGGGAACCGTGTTTCATAGTGCAACTCCATTACTGAAATGAGCAATGTGAGGGTGACCAGGTAGTGTGGAGTAGTAAAGTGTTCTCCTTATGATTGGATTCTCACCTTGCTGACTTACACTTTAGTGCCTTCAGAGTAGTAATTGTCATCTGCTTCTGCAGTGCTCCCCTCAGGTCCATATAACAATGGACAGGTTAAAGAAAGATTTGGGTTTGCCAGTTAGTGCTGAGTTGTAACATAGTAATCAATATGTAATGGGACCATATGAGTTCCTTCTACAGGACTAATACACCCAGTGTATTTATCACAAATAAGGGACCTGTTTAATGTACTTTCAAATACATTTTTAATAAACTGTTCTGTATGTGTACATGAGAATTAGCACTATTTCTGGCCATTATATGACTTATAATCTGTATTTCCAACAGTTTTCCCCTCTGCATGATTTTATATCTTAATTTGCAACTCACTCTGAGCTTGTGGGATCTCTCCAATATACCACAAAGCTCACAGAAATGGATTCCTTCTCTTTTTTCTTTAGTTAGCACACAGACAAAAGCAGGAGAATCATGGAGGACAATATGCAGCAATACTTACAATGTAAATGTGAATCATCTCTGGGTGAGGTAAAAGACTTGTCTGAAAGCTCAGCATGATCTGTCTTTCTCTCTGCCATTTTTCTCTCTCTGACACTCACTCCTCTCCCCTCCTCCTTCTCTAGTGTATAAAAGGAGGTGCACCTGACATCACAGTGAGCTGTTGGTGTGATACTTCCATTATAGTGGATGAGATTTGCAAGTGTTTCTTATTTCTGGTGACATTGGGAATCATTGCTGTATTATATTGAAGCAGTTCTAGGAACATTAAAATAAAAACCTATTACAGCTGCAGCACAAAATGTGAATTCTTACGTGTGGTTTACATGTGTCAGTGCTGTTACTACTGTAGACTATACCGTTAGTTTACTCTGCAATAGGAATATTGAAGTTTAATAAAAAACTGAGAACTTTTTATGAGAACTGATACCTAATAATATGTCCATGAAAGCACTATTTACCAAATTGGAAAGTGGAATTGGCCCGTTGGCTGAAATGAAAGCTTAGATAAGCCAACAGTGTCTTTGTAACCTCGGGGCAGGATTTAACTGCAGTTATATATATTCGAAGAGAAGGTCCCACGGCCCCTAAGCACTTACTTCAATTGTACCCTGGTCTTGTTAGTATAGGTAGATGGAGGTGCTGACCCAGAGATGGATGCATTTGCGGAACTATTTATAGGACTGCAGCACACAGGACACCAAGTATAGAAGGTGTTTGTTATATAAGAATTCATGCAGGAGGCTATTGTCTGCAGATACAGATCGGAGTGCCTCCAGAAACAAATATGCTGCACATCTAAATCAGACATGTACAATGTGCCCAATGGCTTTCTGTTTAGTTTGAAGAAAAGTTTATTTGGAGTTATTGGGTCTTCTACTGTTAGGCTGGTTTCACACTTGAGTTTCAAAATGCATGCGTTTTATAAAACAAACGCATGGTGAAAAAATGCATGTAAACGCGTGCAAACGCTGCGTTTTTTTTTACGCATGCGTTTTTGCATGTGGTGAAAAAAACGCGGCGTTTTGACGCGTTTACATGCGTTTTTTCATGCGTTTGCGTTTTTTAAACGCATGCACATAAATGTGTGACAGCTGCCAATCATCAAAATAAAGTAAAAAACCCACTATAAACAGAAAGAGCTAGGGTTAGGGTTAGGGTTAGGGGTAGGGATCCTAACCCTACCCCTAACCCTACCCCTAACCCTAACCCTACCCCTAATCCTAACCCTAAAGTGATCCTAACCCTACCTCTAACCCTAACCCTAACCCTAACCCGACCCCTACCCCTAACCCTACCCCTAACCCTAACCCTACCCTTAAAGGGATTAGGGTTAGGGGTAGGGTTAGGGGTAGGGTTAGGGTTAGGATTAGGGGTAGGGTTAGGGGTAGGGTTAGGGTTAGGGTTAGGGGTAGGGTTAGGGTTAGGGGTAGGATCCCTTTATCAATTTTATGGTGTGGGGTGGTTTATCAGTGTGTTGTTTTTTTTTAAACGCAAGCATTTTTAACGCATGCAAACGCATGTGGTTAAAAACGCATGCGTTTACATAGACAGCAATGCATTTTTTTGCCGCAAAAAAACCCATGCGTTTTTTTGCAGCAAAAAAAACGCAGCTAAAAATACTACATGTTGCATTTCTGCAACACAACGCATGCAGAAAAAAACGCATGCGTTGCAAAAACGCGTCAAAACGCATACAAAAAAGCATGCGTTTTTAATGTTAAATATAGGGAAAAAACGCATGCGTTTTTTTGCGTTTTTTACTGCAAAACCTCCCCAAAAAAACGCAAATGTGAAACCACCCTTAGAAGTTATGGCACGGATATTTCATTACTTCCATATCTATGGTGGTCCAACTTCTGTGGCTAGACAAATGAATGAGGTACCATGCTAGTTTATTTTAGATAATCCCTTCTTTATTAGGCATTAATAGAGATGGGATCCAAAATTCAAGATCATCTTTTCTTGGGCAGAGTGGATAATAGTTGCGAAGAGTGTCTTTTGTTCTGGAGAACACTTTGCCTTTCCCTTTACCAATAAAGGGACTGTATTTGGTGTGAAATAATCCACTGGACCCGATCCATCATCCACGCCAATAATATATGGCCACTGGACAGGCCACTGTGGCCTCTTACTTGACTGCATCCCTAGCTGCTCTTTTGATCACCCAGTCTTGCGCGAAGTCATTGTTTGATGCACATGTGACATTGATTGATGACGGTTAATCAACAGAAGAGCCATGGCTGCTGTTAGGTAAGAGGCCACAGTGTCCTGTCTAGTGGCCACAGATTACCAACCATCGGGTAAGAGGCAGTACTCAGGGCTTCCGTTCATTGGCTACAGATAACTGAACTGGCAGATAGATTGGGTCCTGCAAATTGAATCACACCAACTCTAAAAGGGGCGCTTCTAGAAAATAATGGTTGTTTGCTGTAGTTAGAGGACATTAACATAGAAGTCTTTATATTTGCATTATTAGCAGGACAAAATGATAATAATAATTTTTATTTCTATAGAACCGGCATATTACACAGCACTTTACATTACTGAGGGGACTTGCGCATACAATAAAGACATAACAGAATAACACATAATTCAACAGATGCAAAGAGGAATGTGGTTCCTACTTGCAAACTTACAATATGTGAAGAAATAGGGGAGACACTAAAGGTGAATGGTAAAAAGTGCTTGTATTAACCACCTCAGACCCAGAAGTCTTATAATAGAAAAACTGTTGTACACTACAGTGTACGCCAGGTCTAAAGGTACCTTCAGACATAACGATTTCGTTAACGATATCGTTGCAACGTCACGCTTTTTGTGACGTAGCAACGATCCCGCTAACGATCTCGTTATGTGTGACAGCGACCAACGATCAGGCCCCGGGGACTTCGGCATCGTTGAAGACAGTTTCCCAGCAACCACACAACGACTTACCAACGATCACGGCCAGGTCGTATCGCTGGTCGTGATCATTGGTAAGTCGTTTAGTGTAACGGTACCTTGAGGTATACAATCCAGCCATCAATATAATAAATAGGGTATTCACGTAGTGCTGCATGAACCGGTCACCAACCAGTATGTGTACAGTACAGATTAAGAGAATGGAGGGTGTGTAAACAAATGCTATGAGGATTTCAATTTGGAAGAACATTTTGGAAGGGCAGAATTGGAATACCGTATATACTCGAGTATAAGCCGACCCGAGTATAAGCCGACCGCCCTAATTTTGCCACAAAAAACTGGGAAAACTTATTGACTCGAGTATAAGCCTAGGGTGAAAAATGCAGCAGCTACCAGTGAATTTCAAAAATAAAAATAGATGCTCCATACTGTTCATTATGGCCCCATAGCTGTGCCATATAGTGCTCTGCACCGTTCATTATTGCCCCATAGCTGTGTCATATAGTGCTCTGCACTGTTCATTATGGCCCCATAGCTGTGCCATATAGTGCTCTGCACCGTTCATTATTTCCCCATAGATGTACCATAGAAAGCTGTGCCATATAGTGCTCTGCGTTGTTCATTATTGCCCCATAGCTGTGCCATATAGTGCTCTGCGCCGTTCATTATTGCCCCATAGCTGTGCCATATAGTGCTCTGCACCGTTCATTATTGCCCCATAGCTGTGCCATATAGTGCTCTGCACTGTTCATTATTGCCCCATAGCTGTGCCATATAGTGCTCTGCACCGTTCATTATTGCCCCATAGCTGTGCCATATAGTGCTCTGCACCATTCATTATTGCCCCATAGCTGTGCCATATAGTGCTCTGCACCGTTCATTATTGCCCCATAGCTGTGCCATATAGTGCTCTGCGCCGTTCATTATTGCCCCATAGCTGTGCCATATAGTGCTCTGCACTGTTCATTATGGCCCCATAGCTGTGCCATATAGTGCTCTGCACCGTTCATTATTTCCCGATAGATGTACCATAGAAAGCTGTGCCATATAGTGCTCTGCGCCGTTCATTATTACCCCATAGCTGTGCCATATAGTGCTCTGCGCCGTTCATTATTGCCCCATAGCTGTGCCATATAGTGCCCTGCACCGTTCATTATTGCCCCATAGCTGTGCCATATAGTGCTCTGCGCCGTTCATTATTGCCCCATACCTGTGCCATATAGTGCTCTGCGCCGTTCATTATTGCCCCATAGCTGTGCCATATAGTGCTCTGCACCGTTCATTATTGCCCCAATAGCTGCCATATAGTGCTCTGCGCCGTTCATTATTGCCCCATAGCTGTGTCATATAAAGCTGTGCCATTGCTGCTGCAATAAAAAAAAAATGCCATACTCACCTCTCTTGCCTGCAGCTCCCGGCGTCTCGTCCCGGCGTCTCTCCGCACTGACTGGTCAGGCAGAGGGCGCCGCGCACACTATATGCGTCTTCGCGCCCTCTGACCTGAACAGTCAGAGCAAGAGGACATGAAGACAGAGCGGCGCCCGGCGTGTGGAACGCGGTCAGGTGAATATTACATACTTACCTGCTCCCGGCGTCCCGCTCCCTCTGCCTGTCACACGGTCATCGGTGCCGCAGCCTCTTCCTCTATTAGCGGTCACCGGCACCGCTGATTAGAGAAATGAATATGCAGCTCCACCCCTATAGGAGGTGGAGCCGCATATTCATTTCTCTAATCAGCGGTCCCACGTGACCGCTGAACAGGGGAAGAGCTGCAGCACTGAAGACCGTGTGACGGGCAGAGGGAGCGTCAGGACCGCCGGGACTAGGTGAGTATGCCTCAGCGCCCTCTCCCCCTCACCCGCCGACCCTGCCGCCCACCGTGACTTGAGTATAAGCCAAGAGGGGCACTTTCAGCCCAAAATTTGGGGCTGAAAATTTCGGCTTATACTCGAGTATATACGGTATTTACATTAGTGAGCTGAGAAGATAGACCAGTCTAAAGAAGTGCTTTTTTAGGGAATGGTTAAAACTGTGAATATTAGGAATCAATCAAATTGACCTGGGTAGAGCATTCCAGAGAAGTAGTGCAGATGGAGAGAAGTTAGTCTTAGGGTACCGTCACACAGTGCAATTTTCATCGCTACGACGGTACGATCCGTGACGCTCCAGCGTCGTAACAATATCGCTCCAGCGTCGTAGACTGCTGTCACACTTTGCAATGTACGACGCTGGAGCGATAATTTCATGACGTATGTGCGATGTAGAAGCCGTTGGTTACTATGCGCACATCGTATACGATATATGTTACACCATGCAATCATGCCGCCACAGCGGGACACTAGACGACGAAAGAAAGTTTCAAACGATCTGCTACGACGTACGATTCTCAGCGGGGTCCCTGATCGCAGGAGCGTGTCAGACACTGCGATCTCGTAACTATATCGCTCGAACGTCACGAATCGTGCCGTCGTAGCGATCAAAATTGCACTGTGTGACGGTACCCTTAGGTCATTAGTAGCATAGAGCAAGATAAGTGAAAGCAGTCAGAGGGGAGCGCAGAGGAATCGACCCAGGGAGGGAAGATAAAAGGGAGTTGTCGAGCACCACCGCAGCTCCAGCTGAATACCTCCAAAGGAGGATAAGAGCGTGTGTCAAACAGAAATCAGTCCCAGGAGCGCTGAAGGAAACTGATTAATTTTCATTTAAACTGCCAATCCTCATATGTAAAACAATAACACTGGCGCTCACCCACAAAGCTGTCAGTCCTCAGCCGCTGGAATCAGTCAGGGTGGTGCCCCCCTGTATCACTATAAACCAACAAAAAACAGTAGATGCCGCGCTGGAGGAAACTGAGAACCAATGCCACCTGTGTACACTATCTGGTGAAAAGGAATCCACCAGAACGCTAACCATATAGCTAATGGCAAAAGAATCCCGGGACCGGTACCACATGAACAGGTAGACAGTTCCTCCACTACCCCACACTAATTGAGAATAGCATTCGGACACCGATGTCCCTCCGCTTACCTTATCACAGTTACCGTAGATACTGCTGAGTGTGGCCCTGTGCTGCGGAAATCTTCACCCGCCCGGTCAGTGCCCCTGGGGCTATGGTGCAGCGTGTATCAGGTGGCGGGGTGCGGTATAGGGAAGCCCCGGCCGGTAGCGTTCCCTGATTACCGCATGTAACAAAAAAGATGGCCGATAGGCTCCTCCTACCTAGTGACGTCACCTGCAGTACGGAGCGCAAGATCGCTCAAAAAGGGGGATAGGAAACAACCAACGCGTTTCGAAGAGTGAACCTCTTCTTCCTCAGGGTTACCGTTTCCCTGGCTCACCATACCTTATATAGTGCCCTGCCATCTCTACACCCCGCCCCCTATTACTTAACCCCAGGTTTTCCGGCATATGTGCAGACATCCACATCGGTCTCCTAAGTACTACCTGCATGCCCATAGACTGCTACAGGGCACAATGCATATACTCTGATCTATTTTGATATAATCTGATGTGATGGGACAAATAGAAGTATCTGGCAGCATACTAATACAATAAACCAATAAATAAATGGGTAAATTATCCCACATATGTGTGTATACGTTAAAAACATAATTTATTTGAAAATCTCTAAAATAGTGTATGTGTTAAAAATGCAAATATATGTACATAACCCATAACATCAATACAATTGAGATTAAAACCCGATAATGGCCAAACAATAGGCACTTTATACCGATAGCTGTAAGCTATAATATTTCTTCTAAACATCTTTATAAAAATCTCTCGCAGAATCCTCTAAAAATCATGATAAAAACTCATAAAAGGAGAGAGAGGGAGAGACAATGGAAGTGAAAAAAATATAACAAATATATATATACTAGATGGCAGCCCGATTCTAAAGAATCAGGAGTCTAGAATCCATATATACTTTATTTATTCAAATGTAAGAATAATACAATTAATAAATAATAGTAAGAAAGAACAAAAATAATAGGCAGTATATGGAGAAAACACCAAACAAAAGTTCAAAATTGGTGTGAAAATGTCACTGAACCACTTCACAACTAAATATATATAGTTTTGGTAAATCGTATTATCATTTTTTTGACGAAATTCGGCAGGAGCTTGAAGAGCAACGTCACTGGGCCCACCTCCACGCAGTAGAAACTTGCTGTGAGGTAAAAATTCAAAAATCACACCAAAATGGCGGGCGGAGTGTGTCACAGTACGGCACGTTTCTGATTGGTCGCTCGCAGCAGGCGGCAACCAATCAGACACTGGACACTGTTGACGTCACTTATCTCCGAACATTAGCTCCGGACATTAGCTCCGGACATTATCTCCGCACATTAGCTCCGGACATTAGCTCCGGACATTAGCTCCGGACATTAGCTCCGGACATTAGCTCCGGACAAGGCCACGGAAGTTGGCAGAAATTGCAGGAAGTAGTATTCTAGGCAATTAATCTCCGGACATTAGCTCCGGACATTAGCTCCGGACATTAGCTCCGGACAAAGCCACGGAAGTTGGCACAAATTGCAGGAAGTAGTATTCTAGGCAATTATATATTAGATCTTTAAAAGGCCTAATACGGACTGGATTGGAGGTAGCGTGGAGATCCACCCATAGATACACATACATATATATATACATGTACGTATACACATGCATATCCATAAAAACCTCTCTATATCATTATAATTAACTCCCTCCTCCACTTACTTTCATATACTAAAATCATATATCTCAAATGCTCAACTCTAAGGAATCTCCTGAGAGGAGAGAAACCTGGGTCCTCTGGAACTTACGTGGTAGGCCTAACATGATCCCCATTAATACTAATGAACGCCTCTTCCACTACCTGTTCTGAGGTATTCCGCCTCATTCCTATTTAACCACCCTATGTTTAGGCAGGCTAGCTTATGTACCTCAAAACGCGAATAATTCCACCTCCTGGTTCAAGCCCTTAGGGGCCAAGCTGTCCAGGGTAAATATCCATTGCGTCTCTGCCCTGGACATGCTTTTGATATAATCACCGCCCCTAGGGTTCTGGTGTACTCGTTGGATCCCAGTAAAGAATATTCCCTTAGTTGATTTATTGTGTTTCATTAGAAAATGCCGCGACAGGGGGTGTCCCAAGTGGCCCTTCTGGATATTTTTAAAATGTTCTTTCACCCGAGTCATGAGGCACCTCTTCGTACGCCCCACATACACCTTGTCGCACGGGCAACGGATCACATAGATGACCCCCGTAGAGAAGCGTGAGATCTTATCCTTTATAACAAATTCCTTCTTCCCACTCGCGTCTTTAAATGTGGTCTGTATTACTTTTTTGAAATTAGTGTTGATGCAATTAAAGCAGCTACCGCATGGTGTAAAACCCGCATTTGGTTGTACAGACGTTTTAGGTCTCGTGCTTCCATAATTCATAGCCAATCTGGTGGTAGGGGCTATAATATGGCCCAAAGATTGGGCTTTTTTGTATATAAATCTTGGGGCTTTAGGTAGATATTCCCCTACCGTTTTGTCCCCTTGTAGAACTGCCCAATGTTTGGCTATAATTTTCCTAAATTGTTTATGCCCTGTAGCTAAGAATATCCGCAATATGTGGTAGATCAAGCTAAAGGTGACATGGAACATATACCGAGAAATGAGCTAGTATACCCTGTAAGAGCGACCACTACGCAAGAAACCAGTGTTAGGGAGCAAATTGGTCTACTCCCACTCATATCGCAATTCTATACAGGGCATAAACAATTTAGGAAAATTATAGCCAAACATTGGGCAGTTCTACAAGGGGACAAAACGGTAGGGGAATATCTACCTAAAGCCCCAAGATTTATATACAAAAAAGCCCAATCTTTGGGCCATATTATAGCCCCTACCACCAGATTGGCTATGAATTATGGAAGCACGAGACCTAAAATGCCTGTACAACCAAATGCGGGTTTTACACCATGCGGTAGCTGCTTTAATTGCATCAACACTAATTTCAAAAAAGTAATACAGACCACATTTAAAGACGCGAGTGGGAAGAAGGAATTTGTTATAAAGGATAAGATCTCATGCTTCTCTACGGGGGTCATCTATGTGATCCGTTGCCCGTGCGACAAGGTGTATGTGGGGCGTACGAAGAGGTGCCTCATGACTCGGGTGAAAGAACATTTTAAAAATATCCAGAAGGGCCACTTGGGACACCCCCTGTCATGGCATTTTCTAATGAAACACAATAAATCAACTAAGGGAATATTCTTTACTGGGATCCAATGAGTACACCAGAACCCTAGGGGCGGTGATTATATCAAAAGCATGTCCAGGGCAGAGACGCAATGGATATTTACCCTGGACAGCTTGGCCCCTAAGGGCGTGAACCAGGAGGTGGAATTATTAGCGTTTTGAGGTACATAAGCTAGCCTGCCTAAACATAGGGTGGTTAAATAGGAATGAGGCGGAATACCTCAGAACAGGTAGTGGAAGAGGCGTTCATTAGTACTAATGGGGATCATGTTAGGCCTACCACGTAAGTTCCAGAGGACCCAGGTTTCTCTCCTCTCAGGAGATTCCTTAGAGTTGAGCATTTGAGATATATGATTTTAGTATATGAAAGTAAGTGGAGGAGTGTTGTGAATTCTGTTGTCGAACTCCCTCCTGTGGTCGTGAATGGTACATCGGCGAGTTCTGTCCATGGACTCCCTCTGGTGGCTGTGAGTGAAGCTGCTGCTTCTGAGGTTCCTTACACAGGTGACGTGGTCTATCCTTTGGTTGGCTGCTCTATTTAACTCCACTCAGATCGTTACTCCATGCCAGCTGTCAATGTTCCTGCATTGGTTCAGTTCGCTCTTGGATCTTTCTGGTGACCTGTCTTCTCCAGCAGAAGCTAAGTTCCTGATAGTTATTATTTGTTCATTGTTTCCTTGTCCAGCTGGTTATCAGGATTTTGTCTTGCTAGCTGGCAGCTCTGGGATGCAGAGTGGCACCTCCGCACCGTGAGTCGGTGCGGAGGTCTTTTTGCACACTCTGCGTGGTCTTTTGTAGTTTTTGTGCTGACCGCAAAGATGCCTTTCCTATCCTCTGTCTGTTTAGTAAGTCTGGCCTCCCTTTGCTGAAACCTGTTTCATTTCTGCGTTTGTGACTTTCATCTTTACTCACAGTCAATATATGTGGGGGGCTGCCTTTTCCTTTGGGGAATTTCTCTGAGGCAAGGTAGGCTATATTTTCTATCTCTAGGGCTAGCTAGCTCTTAGGCTGTGAAGAGGCGTCTAGGGAGTGTCAGGAACGCTCCACGGCTATTTCTAGTTGTTGTGATAGGATTAGGGCTTGCGTTCAGCAGAGCTCCCACATCCCAGATCTTGTCCTGTGTGAGTTTAACTATCAGGTCGTGCCGGGTGCTCCTAACCACCAGGTCCATAACAGTACCGCTGGCCCAAAGTATTAATGCATCTCAATAGAGGGATAAGAGAAGTTCTGAGACCATTTTTTTTTTCTTTGCACTGTGTTTTGTCTTTCTTTTCCCCTAAACCTTTGGGTGGTTCAGGACACAGGTGTAGATATGGACATTCAAGGTCTGTCCTATTGTGTGGATCATCTCACTGCAAGGGTACAAAACATTCAAGATTTTGTGGTTCAGAATCCTATGTTAGAGCCTAGAATTCCTAGTCCTGATTTATTTTCTGGGGATAGATCTAAGTTCTTGAATTTCAAAAATAATTGTAAACTGTTTCTAGCTTTGAAACCCCGCTCCTCTGGTGACCCCGTTCAACAAGTAAAAATCATTATTTCTTTGTTGCGTGGTGACCCTCAAGACTGGGCATTTTCCCTTGCGCCAGGAGATCCTGCATTGCGTGATGTTGATGCGTTTTTTCTGGTGCTTGGATTGCTTTATGATGAACCAAATTCAGTGGATCAGGCAGAGAAAATCTTGCTGGCTTTGTGTCAGGGTCAGGATGAAGCGGAGGTGTACTGTCAGAAGTTTAGAAAGTGGTCTGTGCTTACTCAGTGGAATGAGTGTGCCCTGGCGGCAATTTTCAGAAAGGGTCTTTCTGAAGCCCTTAAGGATATCATGGTGGGATTTCCCACGCCTGCTGGTCTGAATGAGTCTATGTCCTTGGCCATTCAGATCGATCGGCGCTTTCGTGAGCGCAAAGCTGTGCACCATTTGGCGGTATTCTCTGAGCATAGGCCTGAGCCTATGCAGTGTGATAGGACTTTGACCAGAGCTGAACGGCAAGAACACAGACGTCGGAATGGGCTGTGTTTTTACTGTGGTGAATCCACTCATGCTATCTCCGATTGTCCTAAGCGCACTAAGCGGTTCGCTAAGTCTGCCACCATTGGTACGGTACAGTCTAAATTTCTTTTGTCCGTTACTCTGATTTGCTCTCTGTCGTCCTATTCTGTTATGGCATTTGTGGATTCAGGCGCTGCCCTGAATTTGATGGACTTTGAGTTTGCCAGGCGCTGTGGTTTTTTCTTGGAGCCCTTGCAGTATCCTATTCCATTGAGAGGAATTGATGCTACGCCTTTGGCCAAGAATAAGCCTCAGTACTGGACTCAATTGACCATGTGCCTGGCTCCTGCACATCAGGAGGATATTCGCTTTTTGGTGTTGCATAATCTGCATGATGTGGTCATTTTGGGGTTGCCATGGCTACAGGTCCATAATCCAGTGTTGGATTGGAAATCTATGTCTGTGTCCGGCTGGGGTTGTCAGGGGGTACATGGTGATGTTCCATTGTTGTCAATTTCGCCTTCCACTCCTTCTGAAGTCCCTGAGTTTTTATCAGATTACCGGGATGTATTTGAAGAGCCCAAATCCGGTGCCCTACCTCCTCATAGGGATTGCGATTGTGCTATTAATTTGATTCCTGGTAGTAAGTTTCCTAAGGGCCGTCTGTTTAATTTATCTGTGGCAGAGCACGCCGCTATGCGGAGTTATGTAAAGGAATCCTTGGAGAAGGGTCATATTCGCCCGTCGTCGTCACCATTGGGAGCAGGGTTCTTTTTTGTGGCCAAGAAGGATGGCTCTTTGAGACCTTGTATTGATTACCGCCTTCTTAATAAGATCACAGTCAAATTTCAGTATCCTTTGCCGCTGCTGTCTGATTTGTTTGCTCGGATTAAGGGGGCTAGTTGGTTCACCAAGATAGATCTTCGAGGGGCGTATAATCTTGTGCGAATTAAACAGGGCGATGAATGGAAAACAGCATTTAATACGCCTGAGGGCCATTTTGAGTACCTGGTTATGCCATTCGTGCTTTCTAATGTTCCATCTGTGTTTCAGTCGTTTATGCATGACATCTTCCGAGAGTAACTGGATAGATTCATGATTGTATATTTGGATGACATTTTGGTCTTTTCGGATGATTGGGAGTCTCATGTGAAGCAGGTCAGAATGGTGTTCCAGGTCCTTCGTGCGAATTCCTTGTTTGTGAAGGGGTCAAAGTGTCTCTTTGGAGTTCAGAAGGTTTCATTTTTGGGGTTCATTTTTTCCCCTTCTACTATCGAGATGGACCCTGTTAAAGTTCAGGCCATTTACGATTGGACTCAGCCGACATCTATGAAGAGCCTGCAGAAGTTCCTGGGCTTTGCTAATTTTTACCGTCGCTTCATCGCTAATTTTTCTAGTATTGCTAAACCGTTGACTGATTTGATCAAGAAAGGTGCTGATGTGGTCAATTGGTCCTCTGCGGCTGTAGAGGCTTTTCAGGAGTTGAAGCGTCGTTTTTCTTCTGCCCCTGTGTTGTGCCAGCCAGATGTTTCGCTCCCATTTCAGGTCGAGGTTGATGCTTCTGAGATTGGAGCAGGGGATGTTTTGTCGCAAAGAAGTTCTGATGGCTCGGTGATGAAACCATGTGCCTTCTTTTCTAGAAAATTCTCGCCTGCTGAGCGCAATTATGATGTTGGCAATCGAGAGTTGTTGGCCATGAAGTGGGCATTCGAGGAGTGGCGACATTGGCTTGAAGGAGCTAAACATCGCGTGGTGGTCTTGACGGATCACAAGAATTTGACTTATCTCGAGTCTGCCAAACGGTTGAATCCTAGACAGGCTCGATGGTCGCTCTTTTTCTCCCGTTTTGATTTTGTGGTTTCATACCTTCCGGGATCTAAGAATGTGAAGGCTGATGCCTTGTCAAGGAGTTTTGTGCCTGATTCTCCGGGTGTTCCAGAGCCGGCGGGTATTCTTAAAGAGGGGGTAATTTTGTCTGCCATCTCCCCTGATTTGCGGCGCGTGCTGCAGAAGTTTCAGGCTGATAGACCTGACCGTTGTCCTACGGAGAAACTGTTTGTCCCTGATAGATGGACTAGTAGAGTTATCTCTGAGGTTCATTGTTCGGTGTTGGCTGGTCATCCTGGAATCTTTGGTACCAGAGATTTGGTGGCTAGATCCTTTTGGTGGCCTTCTTTGTCACGGGATGTGCGTTCTTTTGTACAGTCCTGTGGGACTTGTGCTCGGGCTAAGCCCTGCTGTTCTCGTGCCAGTGGGTTGCTTTTGCCCTTGCCGGTCCTGAAGAGGCCCTGGATGCATATTTCCATGGATTTTATTTCTGATCTCCCTGTTTCTCAAAGGATGTCGGTCATTTGGGTGGTTTGTGATCGCTTCTCTAAGATGGTCCATTTGGTACCCTTGTCTAAATTGCCTTCCTCCTCTGATTTGGTGCCATTGTTTTTCCAGCATGTGGTTCGTTTGCATGGCATTCCAGAGAACATCGTCTCGGACAGAGGTTCCCAGTTTGTTTCGAGGTTTTGGTGGTCCTTTTGTGCTAAGATGGGCATTGATTTGTCTTTTTCTTCGGCTTTCCATCCTCAGACTAATGGCCAAACCGAACGAACTAATCAGACTTTGGAAACATATCTGAGATGCTTTGTTTCTGCTGATCAGGATGATTGGGTGTCCTTCTTGCCTTTGGCTGAGTTCGCCCTTAATAATCGGGCCAGCTCGGCTACTTTAGTTTCTCCTTTTTTTCTGTAATTCTGGTTTCCATCCTCGTTTCTCTTCAGGGCAGGTTGAGCCTTCGGACTGTCCTGGTGTGGATACGGTGGTGGACAGGTTGCAGCAGATTTGGACTCATGTGGTGGACAATTTGACATTGTCCCAGGAGAAGGCTCAACGTTTCGCTAACCGCTGGCGCTGTGTTGGTCCCCGACTTCGTGTTGGGGATTTGGTTTGGTTGTCATCTCGTCATGTTCCTATGAAGGTTTCCTCTCCTAAGTTTAAGCCTCGTTTCATTGGGCCATATAAGATTTCTGAAGTTCTTAATCCTGTGTCATTTTGTTTGGACCTTCCAGCTTCTTTTGCCATCCATAATGTGTTCCATAGGTCGTTGTTGCGGAGATACGTGGCGCCTATGATTCCCTCCGTTGATCGTCCTGCCCCGGTGTTGTTTGAGGGGGAGTTGGAGTATGTGGTGGGGAAGATTTTGGATTCTCGTGTTTCGAGACAGAAACTCCAGTACCTGGTCAAGTGGAAGGGTTATGGTCAGGAAGATAATTCCTGGGTTTTTGCCTCTGATGTTCATGCTGCCGATCTAGTTCGTGCCTTTCATTTGGCTCATCCTGATCGGCCTGGGGGCTCTGGTGAGGGTTTGGTGACCCCTCCTCAAGGGGGGGGTACTGTTGTGAATTCTGTTGTCGAACTTCCTCCTGTGGTCGTGAATGGTACTTCGGCGAGTTCTGTCCATGGACTCCCTCTGGTGGCTGTGAGTGAAGCTGCTGCTTCTGAGGTTCCTTACACAGGTGACGTGGTTTATCCTTTGGTTGGCTGCTCTACTTAACTCCACTCAGATCGTTACTCCATGCCAGCTGTCAATGTTCCTGCATTGGTTCAGTTCGCTCTTGGATCTTTCTGGTGACCTGTCTTCTCCAGCAGAAGCTAAGTTCCTGATAGTTATTATTTGTTCATTGTTTCCTTGTCCAGCTGGTTATCATGATTTTGTCTTGCTAGCTGGAAGCTCTGGGATGCAGAGTGGCACCTCCGCACCGTGAGTCAGTGCGGAGGTCTTTTTGCACACTCTGCGTGGTCTTTTGTAGTTTTTGTGCTGACCGCAAAGATACCTTTCCTATCCTCTGTCTGTTTAGTAAGTCTGGCCTCCCTTTGCTGAAACCTGTTTCATTTCTGCGTTTGTGACTTTCATCTTTACTCACAGTCAATATATGTGGGGGGCTGCCTTTTCCTTTGGGGAATTTCTCTGAGGCAAGGTAGGCTATATTTTCTATCTCTAGGGCTAGCTAGCTCTTAGGCTGTGAAGAGGCGTCTAGGGAGTGTCAGGAACGCTCTACGGCTATTTCTAGTTGTTGTGATAGGATTAGGGCTTGCGGTCAGCAGAGCTCCCACATCCCAGAGCTTGTCCTGTGTGAGTTTAACTATCAGGTCGTGCCGGGTGCTCCTAACCACCAGGTCCATAACAGAGGAGGGAGTTAATTATAATGATATAGAGAGGTTTTTATGGAGATGCATGTGTATACGTACATGTATATATATATATGTATGTGTATCTATGGGTAGATCTCCACGCTCAGCTTTACATGAACACCCGAGCCTTACACTATGGCTGGTCCGAATAACTATAGCAATTGTTACCATCCACTTTTCGTGTCTCCCCTTTTCCTCATAGTTTGTAAGCTTGCGAGCAGGGCCCTCATTCCTCCTGGTATCTGTTTTGAACTGTATTTCTGTTATGCTGTAATGTCTATTGTCTGTACAAGTCCCCTCTATAATTTGTAAAGCGCTGCGGAAAATGTTGGCGCTATATAAATAAAAATTATTATTATTATTACCTCCAATCCAGTCCGTATTAGGCCTTTTAAAGATATATATATTTGTTATATTTTTTTCACTTCCAAAGATGTTTAGTAGAAATATTATAGCTTACAGCTATCGGTATAAAGTGCTTATTGTTTGGCCATTATCGGGTTTTAATCTCAATTGTATTGATGTTATGGGTTATGTACATATATTTGCATTTTTAACACATACACTATTTTAGAGATTTTCAAATAAATTATGTTTTTAACGTATACACACATATGTGGGATAATTTACCCATTTATTTATTGGTTTATTGTATTAGTATGCTGCCAGATACTTCTATTTGTCCCATCACATCAGATTATATCAAAATAGATCAGAGTATATGCATTGTGCCCTGTAGCAGTCTAGGGGCATGCAGGTAGTACTTAGGAGACCGATGTGGATGTCTGCACATATGCCGGAAAACCTGGGGTTAAGTAATAGGGGTTGGGGTGTAGAGATGGCAGGGCACTATATAAGGTATGGTGAGCCAGGGGAACGGTAACCCTGAGGAAGAAGAGGTTCACTCTTCGAAACGCGTTGGTTGTTTCCTATCCCCCTTTTTGAGCGATCTTGCGCTCCGTACTGCAGGTGACGTCACTAGGTAGGAGGAGCCTATCGGCCATCTTTTTTGTTACATGCGGTAATCAGGGAACGCTACCGGCCGGGGCTTCCCTATACCGCACCCCGCCACCTGATACACGCTGCACCATAGCCCCTGGGGCACTGACCAGGCGGGTGAAGATTTCCGCAGCACAGGGCCACACTCAGCAGTATCTAACTGTGATAAGGTAAGCGGAGGGACATCGGTGTCCGAACGCTATTCTCAATTAGTGTGGGGTAGTGGAGGAACTGTCTACCTGTTCATGTGGTACCGGTCCCGGGATTCTTTTGCCATTAGCTATATGGTTAGGGTTCTGGTGGATTCCTTTTCACCAGATAGTGTACACAGGTGGCATTGGTTCTCAGTTTCCTCCAGCGCGGCATCTACTGTTTTTTGTCAATCCTCATATGTGGTTTACCTGTTGGAATGTGGGTGTAGCCTGCAATATGTAGGCTGAACCATACAAACAATGCATGCCAGACTTAATAAGCATCGCCAAAACATTCGCAATGGCTTTCTCCTGCACAGCCTTTCAAAACATTTTTTAACAGCACACCATAAGGATCTTAAAACGCTAAAATTATTATTGATCATGTACCTGACTCTGTGGCGGATCGTTTTAATAGTCTTGTGAATCGTGAGAGTTTTGGGATTTTTAAGCTCGGTACATTAACCCCTGAGGGGCTTAACTTAATGATTGAGAAAGTAGCTAGATAAGAGTCGTGATTATTGAACACGTAACTTTTTGTCTCTATAGGTGTAGATTCATAATGACTTTTATTTATTATTTTTTATCTGTGATATGTTTTTAAATATTATTTATAAAAAAACAAAAAACCTTGTTTTCATGATTTTAATGTTATATTTTGAATTTATGTGATTATTGTTTTATTATATTTATCAGTGACTGTTCCTTTAAATTTGTAAATCTGTGAACAGCATTGTGATTGGCTGTTTATTGTTTAAGTACTGCCTTCGTGTTCCCATTAATAATCTCCCACCTGAAGAAGACGGTTGTGGTAAACTACATATGTTGTCTGAGTTTCCTTCAGCGCTCCTGGGACTGATTAGTAGCATAGAGGGCACAGGTAGGGTGATAGACTCAGATGAGGGAGGAGATGTAGGGTGGTGGAGAACTGTGGAGAGCTTTGTGGGTGAGAGTGATACGTTTATATTGGACTCTGTAGCGGATTGGCAACCACTGCAATGGTTGGCACAGAGTAGTTGCATCTGTGTAGAGGTTGGAGAGGAAAATGATCCTGGATGCTGCATTCAGGACAGATTGGAGAGGGGAAGGTTTAGTAAGAGGGAGATTGATTAGTAGAGACTAGTTGCAGTAGTCCAGAATAGAATGTATAAGAGCAACAGTAAGTGTTTTTGCAGAGTCAAATGTAAGAAAAGTTGAAATTTTAGAGATGTTTTTGAGGTGTAGGTGACATGAGAGAGCGACTGATTGGATGTGGGGAGTGAAGGAAAGATCTGAGTCAAATACAACCCCAAGACAACGGCATGCTGCAAGGGAGTAATGGTAGAACCACACATGGAAATGGTAATATTGGGTTTGGAAGGTTAGTAGAAGGAAGAAACATAAGGAGTTCAGTCTTTGACAGATTCAGTTTGAGATAGAGTGAGGACATGTTGCTAGAGACAACAGAAAGACAATCACTGGTATTTTGTAGTAATGCAGGGGTGATGTCACGAGACGATGTGCATAATTGAGTGTCATCAGCATTTAGGTGATACTGAAAACCAAATCTACTGAAGCTTTGTCCAATTGGGATAGTATACAAGAAGAAGAGAAGGGGACCTAAGACTGAACCCTGAAGAACCCAAACAGTAAGGGGAAGAGGAGAGGAAGGGGAGCCAGCAAAAGATACAGCGAAGAAGCGGTCAGAGGTAGGAGTTGAACCAAGAGAGAGCAGTACCCTAGAGCCCAATAGAGTGGAGCATAGTGAGGAAGAACTGGTGATCCACAGTGTCGAATGCTGCAGAAACATCCAAGAGAATCAACTAGAGTAGTGACCAGTAGATATAGCTGATAGTAGATCATTAGAGACTTTATTTAGTAACGGCAGTTTCAGCAGTGTGTAAAGAGCAGAAACTGGATTGTAAAAGATCAAAAAGAGTGTAACCTGAGAGATTGGAAGCGAGTGGACCAAACAGGACATCCTCGTGGTTGTCTTTAATATGATAATTTCCACAGATCTCCTTTGAGAACTTGTTTTGACTCTGTTTAATTGTACCATGACACTTATTTTAGGAATCAGTGAAATGCTTTTGCCATTCTTTTATGTTGCTACAATGCATTGATTTATAAATTTGTTTTGTATAGGGTAGGTGGCAGAATGGCATTCTTGATATCTCCAGAGACGAGGAATTGATTATGAATGAATTTGAAGGCTCAGAGTTGAGTGATCAGGTGCAGAGCAATAATAACTTGCTGCCGACATATGAGGAGGAGGTGCATCCGGCATTTGAGGAAGAGGAGGTGCATCCGGCATATGAGGAAAAGGAGGTGAAACCGGCATATGAGGAGGAAGAAGGGCAACCAGTATATGAGGGGATGCAACCCGTATACAAGGAGGAAGTGCAACCAGTATATGAAGGGGGGCAACCGGTATATGAGGAGGAGGAAGTACCACCAGCATATGAAGAGGAGGAGGTTTATCCGGTATATGAGAAAGACGAAGAGGAAGAATCTATACCAACTAAATATAAAACTGATGTCAATTATGTGTTAGATGATGGCACCTGCCTTGCAAGTGATTCAGATACAGACCAGAAGTATGATGAGTCCTGCAACATCATGACCTCTGATCTGTTACCCAAAGATGAAAGTATTTTGCCGGTATGAGCTTCTATCTTTCTCATTGTCTAATATTTTATAACATTGTGTTTATTTAATCAAAGAATTGTATAATCTAAATCAGTTTTACATTCTTATATATAGGATAACGATAAAATATGTTAATACTTTCTGTCTTGTTATTCTGAGTGGTCAAAAAACTATCTTATTAATGAATGTCTGGGAGCTTAGAGCCACACCAATGCCCTAAATCAGTGTTCCCCAAGTCCGGTCCTCAAGAGCCACCAACAGGTCATGTTTTGAGGATTTCCTTAGTATTGCACAGGTGATAAGTGCATCACCTGGACAGGCAAGCATTCAATGATCTGTGCAATACTAAGGAAATCCTCACAACATGACCTGTTGGTGGCTCTTGAGGACCGGACTTGGGGAACACTGCCCTAAATAAACATTGATCAGCTTTGTAGAGAAGTTGTCATGTGCAGGGCTGCCAACATGACTTTTTAGCTTTCCTGGACAGCTTATCAAAAAATCACAGACAGACAATAATTTTTAAGGACACTATAATAAATTTTAATGAATATAGACATCAGCACCATTCACCGTAAACTGTAAAATGATGATAACTACAGCCAAATTAATTTAAATACATTTTTTCAGGTTTAAAAAAATCACATTTTTTACGGACAAGGCAAAAAAAGCCTTATTTTTATGGACTGTCCTAGAATTTCTGGACGGTTGGCCACTCTGGGCATGTGGGTACCTATCATTTTCATGGAACCATTTAAAGTTTGCTGTAATCTGCAAGTCTTGGACTAATATGTTCTCAAAGAGTAGTGTTAGTCTTTACTACAAGGTTATTGACATTTTTACGATTTTTTTGTGTGGTGTTTTTTCTGTGAGGTGTCCAGTTTTTATAAAATGTCCAAGGGAAGAGTAATCATATGATTTGTCATTTCTGAATTAGCTTCAGTATCCACTTTCTACAAAGTGAATTTAAGTGACAACCTAAATATGACTTTTAATACAAAAATGCGGCTCTCTCTTTTAGCAAAATAATTAACATATAATTACTAAACTCAGACTGCTTTTTGAACAATTAACTAAAGTGGTCATTTTCACATTTTGAACAAAATCCTGTTTAAGGATATCTACAGTATCTCTGTTCCACCTCCCTGGACCCATCTGTTGTAATAAGTTGACCTTTGCTGATGACGGCTATAAAATACTAAGAGCAGAACCCTGATTGACCTGTTACGGTGAATCCTGGAAGCGATTGTTTATTTCATTTTTAAATTATATTTTTTTCTTGTTTCTTTTGTTATAAACGTGTAAGTACATAAATGTTGTGAATTCTGTGGCAGAGTTCACTCCTGTGGTCACAAGTGGTACTTCGGCTGATTCTCTCTGGGATCTTCCGTTTGTGGAGGAAAGTGGTACTGCAGCTTCTGAGTTTCCTCCCTCAGGTGATCTGGTGAGCTCGTTGGCTTCTTCTCTACTTAACTCCACCTGATGCTTTGATCTATGCTTCCTGTCAATGTTTCAGTGTGGGACTTGTTTTTTCCCTGGATCATTCCTGTGGCCTGCTGCTTTGCAAAGCTAAGTTTTGCTTATGTTATTTTGTTGCTATTTTTCTGTCCAGCTTGCTTTATTGGTTTTTCTCGCCTGCTGGAAGCTCTGAGACGCAGAGGGACCACCTCCGTACCGTTAGTCGGTGCGGAGGGTCTTTTTGTCCCCTCTGCGTGGTTTTTTATAGGTTTTTGTGCTGACCGCAAAGTTATCTTCCCTATCCTCGTTCTGTTCAGCTAGTCGGGCCTCACTTTGCTAAATCTGTTTCATCTCTATGTTTGTGTTTTCATCTTACTCACAGTCATTATATGTGGGGGGCTGCCTTTTCCTTTGGGGAATTTCTCTGAGGCAAGGTAGGCTTATTTTTCTATCTTCAGGATTAGCTAGTTTCTCAGGTTGTGACGAGGCGCCTAGGTTCTGGTCAGGAGCGCTCCACGGCTACCTTTAGTGTGGTTGGATAGGCTTAGGGATTGCGGTCTGCAGAGTTCCCACGTCTCAGAGCTCGTTCTATTATTTTGGGTTATTGTCAGTTCACTGTATGTGCTCTGACCTCCATGTCCATTGTGATTCTGAATTGCCTCTCATAACAGTACAGGAAGCCGAAAGTGCTAATGATTCTCAATAGAGGGAAAAAAGAAGTTCTGAGACCATTTTTTTTCTTTGTACTGTGTTTTGTCTTTTTTTCCCCCTAGACATTTGGGTGGTTCAGGACAAAGGTGTAGCAATGGACATTAAAGGTCTGTCTTCATGTGTGGATCAGCTCACGGCAAGAGTTCAAAATATTCAAGATTTTGTGGTCCAGAATTCTTTGCTTGAACCGAGAATTCCTATTCCAGATTTGTTTTTTGGAGACAGAACTAAATTTCTGAGTTTCAAAAATAATTGTAAACTATTTCTGGCTTTGAAACCTCGCTCTTCTGGTGACCCAATTCAACAGGTTAGGATCGTCATTTCTTTTTTGCGCGGCGACCCTCAGGACTGGGCGTTTTCTCTTGCGTCAGGAGATCCTGCATTGAGTAATATCGATGCGTTTTTCCTGGCGCTTGGGTTGCTGTACGATGAGCCTAATTCAGTGGATCAGGCAGAAAAAAATTTGCTGGCTCTTTGTCAGGCTCAGGATGAGATAGAGGTATATTATCAGAAATTTAGAAAGTGGTCAGTGCTCACTCAATGGAATGAATCTGCGCTGGCAGCAATATTCAGAAAGGGTCTCTCTGAAGCCCTTAAGGATGTCATGGTGGGATTTCCTATGCCTGCTGGTTTGAATGAGTCTATGTCTTTGGCCATTCAGATCGGTCGACGCTTGCGTGAGAGTAAACCTGTGCACCATTTGGCGGTATTACCTGAGCTTAAACCTGAGCCTATGCAGTGTGATAGGACCTTGACCAGAGTTGAACGGCAAGAACATAGACGTCTGAATGGTCTGTGTTTCTACTGTGGTGATTCCACTCATGCTATCTCTGATTGTCCTAAGCACAAGCGGTTCGCTAGGTCTGCCACCATTGGTACTGTACAGTCAAAATTTCTTCTGTCCGTTACCTTGATCTGCTCTTTGTCATCATATTCTGTCATGGCATTTGTGGATTCAGGCGCTGCCCTGAATTTGATTGACTTGGAATATGCTAAGCGTTGTGGGTTTTTCTTGGAGCCCTTACAGTGTCCTATTCCATTGAGAGGAATTGATGCTACGCCTTTGGCCAAGAATAAGCCTCAATTCTGGACCCAGCTGACCATGTGCATGGCTCCTGCACATCAGGAGGTTATTCGCTTTCTGGTGTTGCATAATCTGCATGATGTGGTCGTGTTGGGGTTGCCATGGCTACAAGCCCATAATCCAGTATTAGATTGGAAATCCATGTCGGTGTCCAGCTGGGGTTGTCAGGGGGTACATGGTGATGTTCCATTTCTGTCAATTTCGTCATCCACTCCTTCTGAGGTCCCAGAGTTCTTGTCTGATTACCGGGATGTATTTGATGAGCCCAAGTCCAATACCCTACCTCCGCATAGGGATTGTGATTGTGCTATCAATTTGATTCCTGGTAGTAAATTCCCAAAAGGTCGATTGTTTAATTTGTCCGTACCTGAGCACACCGCTATGCGCAGTTATGTGAAGGAATCCCTGGGGAAGGGGCATATTCGCCCGTCATCGTCGCCATTAGGAGCAGGGTTCTTTTTTGTAGCCAAGAAGGATGGTTCGCTGAGACCTTGTATAGATTACCGCCTTCTTAATAAGATCACGGTTAAATTTCAGTACCCCTTGCCATTGTTATCTGATCTGTTTGCTCGGATTAAGGGGGCTAGTTGGTTCACAAAGATAGATCTTCGTGGTGCGTATAATCTGGTGCGAATTAAGCAAGGTGATGAATGGAAAACTGCATTTAATACGCCCGAGGGTCATTTTGAGTATCTCGTGATGCCGTTCGGACTTGCCAATGCTCCATCAGTGTTTCAGTCCTTTATGCATGACATCTTCCGAGAGTACCTGGATAAATTCCTGATTGTGTACTTGGATGACATTTTGATCTTCTCGGATGATTGGGAGTCTCATGTGAAGCAGGTCAGAACAGTTTTTCAGGTCCTGCGTGCTAATTCTTTGTTTGTGAAGGGATCAAAGTGTCTCTTTGGTGTGCAGAAGGTTTCATTTTTGGGGTTCATCTTTTCCCCTTCTACTATCGAGATGGATCCTGTTAAGGTCCAAGCCATCCATGATTGGACTCAGCCGACATCTCTGAAAAGTCTGCAAAAGTTCCTAGGCTTTGCTCATTTTTATCGTCGCTTCATCTGCAATTTTTCTAGTATTGCTAAACCATTGACCGATTTGACCAAGAAGGGTGCTGATGTGGTCAATTGGTCTTCTGCTGCTGTGGAAGCTTTTCAAGAGTTGAAGCGTCGTTTTTCTTCTGCCCCTGTGTTGTGTCAACCAGATGTTTCTCTTCCATTCCAGGTCGAGGTTGATGCTTCTGAGATTGGAGCAGGGGCTGTTTTGTCGCAGAGAGTTTCTGGTTGCTCAGTGATGAAACCATGCGCTTTCTTTTCCAGGAAGTTTTCGCCTGCTGAGCGTAATTATGATGTGGGCAACCGAGAGTTGCTGGCCATGAAGTGGGCATTCGAGGAGTGGCGTCATTGGCTTGAAGGAGCTAAGCATCGCGTGGTGGTATTGACTGATCATAAGAACTTGACTTATCTCGAGTCTGCAAAGCGCTTGAATCCTAGAGAAGCTTGTTGGTCGTTGTTTTTTGCCCGTTTTGACTTCGTGATTTCGTACCTTCCGGGCTCTAAAAATGTGAAGGCGGATGCTCTGTTGTTATGAAAGGCAATTCAGAATCACAATGGACATGGAGGTCAGAGCACATACAGTGAACTGACAATAACCCAAAATAATAGAACGAGCTCTGAGACGTGGGAACTCTGCAGACCGCAATCCCTAAGCCTATCAGAACCACACTAAAGGTAGCCGTGGAGCGCTCCTGACCAGAACCTAGGCGCCTCGTCACAGCCTGAGAAACTAGCTAATCCTGAAGATAGAAAAATAAGCCTACCTTGCCTCAGAGAAATTCCCCAAAGGAAAAGGCAGCCCCCCACATATAATGACTGTGAGTAAGATGAAAACACAAACATAGAGATGAAACAGATTTAGCAAAGTGAGGCCCGACTAGCTGAACAGAACGAGGATAGGGAAGATAACTTTGCAGTCAGCACAAAAACCTATAAAAAAACCACGCAGAGGGGACAAAAAGACCCTCCGCACCGACTAACGGTACGGAGGTGGTCCCTCTGCGTCTCAGAGCTTCCAGCAGGTGAGAAAAACCAATAAAGCAAGCTGGACAGAAAAATAGCAACAAAATAACATAAGCAAAACTTAGCTTTGCAGAGCAGCAGGCCACAGGAATGATCCAGGGAAAAAACAAGTCCCACACTGAAACATTGACAGGAAGCATAGATCAAAGCATCAGGTGGAGTTAAGTAGAGAAGAAGCTAACGAGCTCACCAGATCACCTGAGGGAGGAAACTCAGAAGCTGCAGTACCACTTTCCTCCACAAACGGAAGATCCCAGAGAGAATCAGCCGAAGTACCACTTGTGACCACAGGAGTGAACTCTGCCACAGAATTCACAACACTCTGTCTAGGAGTTTTGTACCCGACTCTCCGGGTTTATCTGAGCCGGCGGGTATCCTCAAGGAAGGAATAATTGTGTCTGCCATCTCCCCTGATTTGCGGCGGGTGCTGCAAAAATTTCAGGCTAATAAACCTGATCGTTGCCCAGCGGAGAAACTGTTTGTCCCTGATAGGTGGACGAATAGAGTTATCTCTGAACTTCATTGTTCGGTGTTGGCTGGTCATCCTGGAATCTTTGGTACCAGAGAGTTAGTGGCTAGATCCTTTTGGTGGCCCTCTCTGTCGCGGGATGTGCGTGCTTTTGTGCAGTCCTGTGGGATTTGTGCTCGGGCTAAGCCCTGCTGTTCTCGTGCCAGTGGGTTGCTTTTGCCCTTGCCGGTCCCGAAGAGGCCTTGGACACATATCTCTATGGATTTTATTTCTGACCTTCCCGTTTCTCAAAAGATATGTCATTTGGGTGGTCTGTGATCGCTTTTCTAAGATGGTCCATCTGGTACCCTTGTCTAAATTGCCTTCTTCCTCTGATTTGGTGCCTTTGTTCTTCCAGCATGTGGTTCATTTGCATGGCATTCCAGAGAATATTGTTTCTGACAGAGGTTCCCAGTTTGTTTCGAGGTTTTGGCGAGCCTTTTGTGGTAGGATGGGCATTGACTTGTCTTTTTCCTCGGCTTTCCATCCTCAGACTAATGGCCAGACCGAGCGAACCAATCAGACCTTGGAAACATATCTCAGGTGCTTTGTTTCTGCTGATCAGGATGACTGGGTGTCCTTTTTGCCTTTGGCTGAGTTCGCCCTTAATAATCGGGCCAGCTCGGCTACCTTGGTTTCACCGTTTTTCTGCAATTCTGGGTTCCATCCTCGTTTCTCTTCTGGACAGGTTGAGTCTTCGGACTGTCCTGGTGTGGATACTGTGGTGGACAGGTTGCAGCAGATTTGGACTCAGGTAGTGGACAATTTGACCTTGTCCCAGGAGAAGGCTCAACTTTTCGCTAATCGCAGACGCCGTGTGGGTCCCCGACTTCGTGTTGGGGATCTGGTTTGGTTATCTTCTCGTCATATTCCTATGAAGGTTTCCTCTCCTAAGTTTAAACCTCGTTTTATTGGTCCGTATAGGATTTCTGAGGTTCTTAATCCTGTGTCTTTTCGTCTGACCCTTCCAGATTCTTTTTCCATACATAACGTATTCCATAGGTCATTGTTGCGGAGATACGTGGCACCTATGGTTCCATCTGTTGAGCCTCCTGCCCCGGTTTTGGTGGAGGGGGAATTGGAGTATATTGTGGAGAAGATTTTGGATTCTCGTGTTTCAAGACGGAAACTCCAGTATCTGGTTAAATGGAAGGGTTATGCTCAGGAGGATAATTCCTGGGTTTTTGCCTCTGATGTCCATGCTCCCGATCTTGTTCGTGCCTTTCATGTGGCTCATCCTGGTCGGCCTGGGGGCTCTGGTGAGGGTTCGGTGACCCCTCCTCAAGGGGGGGGTGTATTGTTGTGAATTCTGTGGCAGAGTTCACTCCTGTGGTCACAAGTGGTACTTCGGCTGATTCTCTCTGGGATCTTCCGTTTGTGGAGGAAAGTGGTACTGCAGCTTCTGAGTTTCCTCCCTCAGGTGATCTGGTGAGCTCGTTGGCTTCTTCTCTACTTAACTCCACCTGATGCTTTGATCTATGCTTCCTGTCAATGTTTCAGTGTGGGACTTGTTTTTTCCCTGGATCATTCCTGTGGCCTGCTGCTCAGCAAAGCTAAGTTTTGCTTATGTTATTTTGTTGCTATTTTTCTGTCCAACTTGCTTTATTGGTTTTTTTTGCCTGCTGGAAGCTCTGAGACGCAGAGGGACCACCTCCGTACCGTTAGTCGGTGCGGAGGGTCTTTTTGTCCCCTCTGCGTGGTTTTTTATAGGTTTTTGTGCTGACCGCAAAGTTATCTTCCCTATCCTCGTTCTGTTCAGCTAGTCGGGCCTCACTTTGCTAAATCTGTTTCATCTCTATGATTGTGTTTTCATCTTACTCACAGTCATTATATGTGGGGGGCTGCCTTTTCCTTTGGGGAATTTCTCTGAGGCAAGGTAGGCTTATTTTTCTATCTTCAGGATTAGCTAGTTTCTCAGGCTGTGACGAGGCGCCTAGGTTCTGGTCAGGAGCGCTCCACGGCTACCTTTAGTGTGGTTGGATAGGCTTAGGGATTGCGGTCTGCAGAGTTCCCACGTCTCAGAGCTCGTTCTATTATTTTGGGTTATTGTCAGTTCACTGTATGTGCACTGACCTCCATGTCCATTGTGATTCTGAATTGCCTCTCATAACACATAAAATTGGTGAACTAAGAAAGACAGACAGTGAAATTAGTATAATTTTTTGAAGCACAACAACTGGGGTTCACAATGCTCTATTCATTATAACACAGTAAGTGTTTCTTAACGCATTTCCTCATGAAGAATTGTTCCAGAATAAATATCTTTTTACAAATTGTTGTTAACATTAATCTTCTCAAGAACAAATACTTGGATGGGAAAACATAGGTGTGGTATCTTCTATTTGTATTTAACCAGATGACTTTGAAGAGAACAATGATGCACAGTATTACTCTCTGAATCTCAGCCTTTTAGCTAACCACAAGTATAGATGAGGGTTGAAGATATTATGCTGTACAGTTCACCAGATTAGTTCCTCCATTGTTGATGACATTGTAATTCTTCTCTCCAGCCTCTGAGACTGCCCCCCACTCCACTCACCGTGCCCCCTTCTTTCAAGTTCCCTCTGGATAGATGTTTGTCTCTACCTCTGTCTCAGAGCACCCCATCTGGACTTGATCAAGTTGGATGGATGAAAAAGAAGCAAATGAGCACAGGTTAGTAAAGCAAATCAGGGTTGTTCATGGTGGTGGGGTCATCGCGTCAATATTTCTGGGCTACTAAGAGCACTTGTTTGGGACAAGCATAAGATTGTGGCAAACCATTTGGAAGATGGGGACTAAATGGGCAAAAGTAAAATCAATTGCAACTGGCGATTGTCGTGGCACCAGTCCATCATGTATATGGTGGTCTCCTGACTCGACACTGATAGCAGATGTTAGGGGTTAAAAGAGTAGGGTATGCTGGGTAGCAAAATAGCAATCCTTTTGTTTTTAAGAGATATAAGCAGTTGTCTCTGACAGTGGTTTAAGGTACATTTATACTGGCTAAGTATCAGTAAAACAAGCTTCCAAACACCCTTAAAAATGAGCAAAATAGTTGTTCACTGCTAATATAATTTTTAGATGTGCTTAAAAATTACCAATCTCAGCAGTATATTGACCTGTATAAACAGCACATGTGCTGCTGAGAACAGTGACAATGCATACACACAGAACAATCGTAAACAGGTTTTGAAATGACTGCCAGTCAACCTCTATATATCTCATCGGTGCTCGTTTAAAAGTGTAAATGCTCACTAAACGTCCATATACAACCGGTGACATTATACAATGGCAGGTAAAAGTTTGGGCACCCCTGGTCAAAATTGCTGTTAAAGTTAAGTTAGCAAGTTAAAGATGAAATGATCTCTAAAAGGACTAAAGTTAAAGATGACAAATTTCCATTGGTATTTAAAGCAAAAGAATATATATATATATATATATATATATATATATATATATATATATATATACCAAATAGCAAAAAGAAGGCAGCACTCCAAAGATTTCAGATGAAAAAAAGGTGAAGTTTTAATCGACCCACATCACTGCGCGACGTTTCGGCTCACTGAGCCTTTTTCAAGCAATGGGTGTTAACAATGATTGTGCTTTTATAGAAACAATTTGAATTAATTTACATATTACAATTGCCATTAATAAATAAATAAACAGACAGTTGTACAGTTTTCTATAGCGTGCATATAATATCTCATCAGTGCAATCCCCCGCATATGCAAATCTGGTAATGAGTGCCTTGGAGGAGGACCTCGTCTATGTATCCCACCAGTTCCGGCATGTTCTGGTGTGGTGGAGATACATAGATGATGTCTTCCTCCTATGGAAAGATACAGAAGAAGAGCTGAATAATTTTCATCAGTTCCTAAATGGAATAGATGATACCATTAAATTTACCTTAAACTTCTCTAGAACAAAAATACAATTTCTAGACGTATCTGTGGCACAGAATGAGGGAGAACTAATAACTACATTGTACGTAAAAGAGACGGATAAGAATAATCTCCTTACATACGACAGTCAACATCCACGCAGTATGGTAAGGTCAATACCCCTTAGCCAACTCTTGAGAGTGCGTAGGATTGTCAAAGAGGATAAAGAGATGGAGGGAGTTATGGATACTTTAGCAAAAATTTTTTTAGAAAGGAAATATCTGCCATTCTTCCTTGCAGATCCTCTACAGTTCCATCAGGTTGGATGGTGAACATTGGTGGACAGACATTTTCAGGTCTCCCCAGAGATGCTCAATTAGGTTTAGGTCAGGGCTCTGGCTCGGCCAGTCAAGAATGGTCACAGAGTTGTTCTGAAGCCACTCCTTTTTTATTTTAGCTGTGTGCTTAAAGGGAACCTGTCACCCCCCCAGGCGTTTGAAACTAAAAGAGACACCTTGTGCAGCAGTAATGCTGCATTCTGACTGTAAATGCAGAAATAATCCGTTTTGTAATTTGTCCAAAATACCTGTCTTCAGTCCTGGAGGCAGGTCTTTCCCCCCCTGGTGCAGATGCCTCACAGCCATCACTCAAGTCTTCTTGGCACCGGGCGCCACCTCCTCAGCGCTGTTTGTTTTGAAATCTGCCGGCGCCTGCGCTCTTTTGTCTTGCCTGGGGCAGGTGCAGCGAGCGCTGCCCGTCTGTCCTCATATGCAGTCTCGCTGACTGCGCCTGTGTGGCCACCCTGCTTGTGAATCCCAGTCCCTCAGTGTCTTATGATTTAATCACACAGCAGGGCTCGGATTCCTGGGCATGCGCACTGTGACCTGGGTGAGTGGCTTAGACACGCAGTGCGCATGCCCAGGAATCAGAATTTCCGTTTAAATGCAAAATACCTTCAGAAAGATTTAGCAGACTCTGGAGTTATGGTATATTTTTCTACTGTTCAGAGACACCTGCACAAATATGGTGTCACGGATTCACCTCTCAGTGCTTTGGGGTTATGTTGCAGCCAATGGCAAGTGGAACTTTTCATGGGTAGAGGGAAGAATGGATTTAATTAAAGTTCAACAAATTCTTGAAAAAGCTGAAGTTGAAAAGAGGATGGCTTCTACAAATTGATAATTATCCTAAATACACATCAAATTCCACAATAGACTACCTCAAAAGGCGCAAGCTGAAGGTTTGACATTGGCCTCACAGTTCATTGACCTGGAAATTATTGAAAATCTGTGGCCAGACCTTAAAATAACATTGGATGCAAGACAACCCAGGAATGTCACAGAACTGGAAGAATTTTACAAGGAAGAATGGATGAAAATTCCTCAGACAAGATGTGAAAGACTCTCTTCTGGCTACAAAAAGTGTTTATAAGTTGTAGCTGTGATACTTGCAAAAGGGGGTACTACTACATACTAACCATGCAGAGTGTTCAAACTTTTGCATAGGAACACTTTCCTCTTTGCAATTTTTAAAATGTAAAAGATGAATATATATATATATATATATATATATATATATATATATATACAGTATATATCCTAAAATACAAATGAAATGTGTCGTTAGGTCTCGAGTTCCCGCTTCTGCACAGGGGGAATCTCGAGCCATCTCCGCTGCGGTCTCCCATTCTTATCCAGCCGCAGTGGAGCCTGCTCAGCAGGGACGTCGGTCACAGCGTCTTGCTCAGTCTCACTCTGTACAGAGAGTTACTGCTGCTTCTTCAGCTTCTGCCATTAAAGCCAGTGCTGGTCAGCAGCGAGCAGACTTCTCTGGGACTAAGTCCTTGTCTGCACACACTGAGCATGCCCAGGGCAAGATCTCCCGTTGGAGATCGAGGGTCATGTGCTCAGGCCCTGCAGCACATTCCATTGGTCCTCTTGGCAGGTCTTGGAAGGGCAAAGTTTCTGTGGCCACTTCCTGTGCTGCAACTATATAAACTGCGCATGACCGCACGGCCATGCGCTAGTGTACATTTGCTTACGTGTGTTTGTTGTGAGTGCAAGTCGTCCTTGGATACCCCTTCCCTATTGAATGTCTGTTCGCGGAAGGTGTATGGTTGCTATCTAGTGCCCGACTTATCCTACAGCACGAATCACACATTGCAGCGTCCAGTTGCTGTGACCGCCAGTACGGCGCCGTGCACTTCCTCTGTGCTTTCCTTACCCAAGCCTGGGTGGTTAGTGGGGTTCGTCAGTGCGGCACCGCATGCACTCTTGTGCCCTAATATTGTTATTCAGCTTCCTTACACACCCAGTTGTGGTGTTGTGCCAGCAAGGGTCTAATCGGACTTCAATCCTAGTTGGGGTTGAGTTCACTGACTACTTGCTCGCGCTCTATGTGCGGTACCGCGATCCTGTGACGCAACAGGATCGCTTCCTTCACGCTGGGTGTAGTTTAACCCACGTGTGTATACTTATGAGTACCGCCATATAGTCCGTCATTACTTGGCAGCAGGTTCCATCTCTGCACGAACGCACCATACTCTATCTGTCTTAGTATTTGGTGCGTTCCGCTAGCCCTAACATTACACTAGCGCCAGCGTCTGGCTAGTAATGACGGACAAACAGCAATCCTTGCGGTATATCCAGCAACTGGAGGGTAGGTTGGCGGCTCTTGAGAGTGCAACCTCAGCTGTGGATGTTACCGCAGTTGCTGTACAGGCTGCTAGCGTGGCTGCAGAAACCCTGTCCATTGCCACCCCTGCTCCGACATTTTCTCGCCTCCCGCTGCCAGAAAAATTTTCTAGTGATAGCAAATTTTGTAGGGGATTTGTGAGTCAGTGCTCTATTCACCTCGAGCTCCTGGCTGCACGTTTTCCCACAGAGCGGGCTAAGGTGGGATTTATAGTGTCTCTCTTGTCGGACAGGGCGTTGGAATGGGCTACGCCGCTGTGGGAGCGTGGCGATCATGTGGTGCAGAGTGCTCCGCTGTTTCTGAGCACTCTGAAACAGGTCTTTATAGGACCTCAAGTCACCCATGATACTGCGCTCCAACTGCTGGCATTAACTCAGGGTGAGTCCTTGGTCAGTCATTTTGCCGTCCAATTCCGCACTTTAGCTTCTGAGCTGGATTGGTCGGATAAAGCTCTTATCCCCATATTTTGGAGGGGCCTGGCTGACCACGTTAAGGATGCTCTGGCCACTAGGGAGATTCCTGCCACACTGGAGGAGTTAATAACTGTCTCCACTCGAATTGACCTCCGTTTTAACGAGCGGAGGTTAGAGCGAGCCCAGTGTAGGCAGAGGTTTCGGCTGGCTCCTACCTTCGCCAAACCTCTGGAATCTCCGGTCCTGGTTCCTGAGTCACATGAGGCCAGGGAAGTGTCACAAGTGGGATCTAAGTCCCGGACCGCTTGTGCACTCAAGGTCTGTCATGTTTGCCAGCAGTCAGGACATCTAGCCTCCAGATGTTCTCAGCGGTCGAGGAAACGTCAGCGTCTAGTGGTAGTAGGTGGAGGTACACTAGACACGGCGACGTTTGCCTCTAAATTGTCCTTTAAGGGGACAATTACTATAGGCTCATTCTCCCACTCGGTAGAGCTCTGCGTGGATTCTGGGGCGGAGGGCAATTTTATGTCTTCTGCCTTCGCCCAACGTCACGCAATACCCCTGGCTATGCTAGCTCAACCAGTAACGGTACGAGTGGTGAATGGGTCGACACTGCCCTCACAGATAACACACCAGACCATCCCTTTTACTCTGTCCATGTCGCCATCTCATCAGGAGATTATATCTCTGCTCGTCATTCCTGAGGGAATTGATGAGGTCCTGTTGGGAATACCTTGGCTACGGTACCACTCTCCTCATATCGAGTGGTGCTCTGGCAGAATCCTGGGATGGGGCGAATCTTGTGGGGGTAGGTGTCAGAGGGAGTGCGTTCAGGTTGCTACTACAGAGGTAACCGCAGATCTTTCCTCTCTCCCCAAGCAGTATTGGTCTTATGCAGACGTGTTCTCCAAAAAGGCGGCGGAGATCCTTCCGCCCCATCGCCTCTATGACTGTCCTATTGATCTCTTGCCTGGTGCTGAGCCTCCCCGGGGTCGGGTCTATCCGCTATCTCTCCTGGAGACGGAGGCAATGTCACAGTACATCCAGGAAAATCTGGCAAGAGGATTCATTAGGAAGTCAGTGTCACCTGCTGGGGCAGGGTTCTTCTTCGTGCAGAAGAAGAATGGGGAATTGCGTCCATGCATAGACTACAGGGGTCTTAATGCCATCACCGTTAAAAATAAGTATCCTTTGCCCTTGATTTCTGAGCTCTTCGATAGGCTTCGGGGAGCAAGGGTATTTACTAAACTAGATCTGCGGGGTGCTTACAACCTGATTCGCATCCGTGAGGGGGACGAATGGAAGACGGCTTTTAACACCAGGGATGGGCACTATGAATATCTGGTGATGCCTGTTCTGTCTTCCTCCACGTAGGATGCTGTGTGGATTCCAACATACGGCTAAACCTTCATCCACATCCCAGTAAACAGACTGTGTTGATGCTTAAGTCTTATTTATTAGGGTGATGATAACCAAAACTATAACGTTGAACAACAATGGTGGACAGTATTCATAGTAGATGATCGAATAGTGAATGATGTTGATGTGCAAGGTGGATGTTCAGTGAATAATCATAGTGGATGACTGATCATAGTGGATGACTGATCATAGTGGATGACTGGTGAAAAACTGTAAAGAATAACAGCATTTCAGTATATGCACATACAGGATGCAATCACATAAATAACTGGGACATAACAGCAAGAATTATACAGAGTGCATTACACAGTAATTCTAACAGCACTGCCCTATTCTATACAAGAATGCATCTATCTAAATGCAGAGTACACATTAACCTAACTGCAAGCTGCAAAGCACATCTGCCTAACTATATCTGACTATAGGAGCTGCATAAGGCTTAAATACTAACACAAACATAAGATGCATTAAACCTTTATAAACGTACCGAGATCCGTTAGGACAGGGGTAAGAAAGTAAGCGAGACAGGAGCACGTGTGCCTCTCTGCAGATCTGAGGAAAAATGGCTCCTGAAGCTTGTCTTCACAAGAAGAATGTGGGTGGAACTAACCCATAAGACATTGCTCTTAGGAGGGAAAGGTTGGTAAACAACATGAAAAGTAGGCAACTGATGACCTCCAGTGGCCACAACTTGAATAACATGATAATTAACTCTGCACATTAAGATGGGCAGAACAATGCCCTTCGGGCTCTGTAATGCCCCAGCCGTTTTCCAAGACTTTGTGAACGATATCTTCCGGGATATGTTTTCCACCTCGGTCATAGTCTATCTGGATGATATTCTCATCTACTCTCCAGATATTGACTCCCACCGGAGAGATGTTTGCAAAGTCTTCGACCTCCTACGGGCAAACTCCCTCTATGCCAAGTTGGAGAAGTGTATGTTTGAGCAGGAGTCCTTACCTTTCCTAGGCTACATCATCTCTGCCCAGGGATTGGCTATGGATCCTGCCAAACTACAGGCTGTGATGGACTGGCAGGAACCCCATTCTCTTAAAGCGGTGCAGCGCTTTATGGGGTTCATTAATTATTATCGCCAGTAGAGTTGAGCGACCTTGACCTTTTTAGAGTCGAGCCGGGTTTTGCGAAACCCGACTATGTCCAAAGTCGGGTCGAGTGAAATCGGCCGATTATGACGTAAAGTCGGGATCGACCGAAACACGAAACCCAATGCAAGTCAATGGGGCAGCATAGTCGGCAGTGAGTGGGGGCCAGGAAAACACCTAGAGTGGCCATTTTAATGTCAAAACCATCCATTCTTCTTAATGAAGCTTGTCAAGCGTAATTTACCTTATAATAATTGGAAGGCATTTGAAATTGGGGGTCATTTGGCTAAAGTTGTTGGGGGTAGGGCTGGTTCAAGTAATTAGTGGGCCCAGGAAATCTGGACCACGTCACGGCAGTGGAGCAGGGAGAGGTAAGTATTTCAACTTTGCAAGTGCTGTGAACCTGAGCAAGCAGGGGGGGCCCACTCGTTGGCATTGGCACTGGCACAGGGCCCCTCAAAGTACAGCGGTGTGTTTGCACGGCGGGGGCGCCTCCCACCGGCAGCAACACTTTTGCGTACTATGAGAGGCCCTGTGCCAGTGACGTCGCCAACTAGTATTCCTCCCCCCACCTGATGAAGGAACCTGCACTTTCATCTGCACCTTCCTCTTTGTCCCCGTGTAAGGTGGTATGGTATGCGGGAAGAGCAACCTGACTTTCAGCAGGGTCACAATGTTGTTGTGTAGCGTGCACGGGGAATGTTGCGTTATGGGTCAATGTACCAGCAGACTCATCTATCACTGGCTGGGCAATGGGCACGATGAAGTGGAAACACAGATATAGGCCCAAAGAAGAAAGTGGGCTAAATGCAGTTCAAAATTGGTAACACAGGAATAACCAGGGGGCATTGCAGTGGAGGACAACTGGAATGAGAGGCTGACACAGAGAGTAGGGCCAAATCAGTAAGTAGTCGAAATGCAGTTCAAAATTGGCAACCGTAGTAAACAGGCGGCACAGCTTTGTTCAGTGGAGGAGAACAGCAAGGAGTGGCAGACACCGATAGTAGGCCCCAACCCAACTAGTAGGCCAAATGCAGTCTAACATTAACAACTACTTAACGAGAGGCTGAAAATGGTATTTCAGGACAGGAAACCAGGAGAACAGCAAGGAGTGGCAGACACCGATAGTAGGCCCCAAACCAACTAGTACGCCAAATGCAGTTGTTCCATTTAACCACAATTTAATGAGAGCCTGAAGATAGAAGCTCAGGAAAGGCAACCTGGGGAACACCTTGGAGTGTAACACACCATCTCTCTCCACCCCATACCCATTTTGTAGGCCTAATGCTGTGTACTTTTCTACAACTACTAAACGAGAGTCGGAAGACCGAAGCAATGGCAAGGAAACCTGGGGAACACCTTGGAGTGTAACACACCATCTCTCTCCACCCCATACCCAATTTGTAGGCCTAATGCAGCCTACTTTCCGACACCTACTAAACGAGAGCATGAAGATCGAAGCTCAGGAAAGGCAACCTGGGGAACACCTTGGAGTGTAACACACCATCTCTCTCCACCCCATACCCATTTTTTAGGCCTAATGCAGTGTACTTTTCTACAACTACTAAACGAGAGTCGGAAGACCGAAGCAATGGCAAGGAAACCTGGGGAACACCTTGGAGTGTAACACACCATCTCTCTCCACCCCATTCCCCATTTTTTAGGCCTAATGCAGCCTACTTTCCGACACCTACTAAACGAGAGCATGAAGATCGAAGCTCAGGAAAGGCAACCTGGGGAACACCTTGGAGTGTAACACACCATCTCTCTCCACCCCATACCCATTTTGTAGGCCTAATGCTGTGTACTTTTCTACAACTACTAAACGAGAGTCGGAAGACCGAAGCAATGGCAAGGAAACCTGGGGAACACCTTGGAGTGTAACACACCATCTCTCTCCACCCCATACCCAATTTGTAGGCCTATTGCAGCCTACTTTCCGACACCTACTAAACGAGAGCATGAAGATCGAAGCTCAGGAAAGGCAACCTGGGGAACACCTTGGAGTGTAACACACCATCTCTCTCCACCCCATACCCATTTTGTAGGCCTAATGCTGTGTACTTTTCTACAACTACTAAACGAGAGTCGGAAGACCGAAGCAATGGCAAGGAAACCTGGGGAACACCTTGGAGTGTAACACACCATCTCTCTCCACCCCATACCCAATTTGTAGGCCTAATGCAGCCTACTTTCCGACACCTACTAAACGAGAGCATGAAGATCGAAGCTCAGGAAAGGCAACCTGGTGAAAACCTTGGAGTGTAACACAACCTGTCTCTACACCCCATACCAAATTTGTAGGCCTAATGCAGCGTAGTTTCCACCAACTACTAAACGAGAGCCGGAAGATCGAAGCTCATGAAAGGCAACCCGGGGAACACCTTGGAGTGTAACACAACCTCTCTCTACACCACGAAAGGGCTGATTCTTAGGAAGGAAGGCTGTTGTAAATAAGCATTGCGCGTCCGAGGGTGATTATATTCTTATTCGGTATCTACTCACCCTCGGACGCGCCATGCTTCTTGATTTGTAATTAATGTTTATTTGCAATGTGCTTTTGACTTACTCAATTATTTTTTTAATTATTGATTTTATTAAATTAATAGTTTAACATCTTATTGGAAATAATTTAAAGGAGACGCGACAGGACAACACTCGGTGGATGCCATATCTGTGTTAACAACTCCAAAAAACTTTCAGTTAACTTCTTGCAGGAGAAAGAAATTGTAGCTGTTGGACCTTTGTAGTACAGTTCCAGATATTTGTTGTGTGTTTGTTTTGATTGTTAAAATGTCTGCATTTGAGATCTCAACATGATCTTATTTTTTATAATCAAATTAATTTTTTAAATATTTTATTAGGTTGGTTCAAGGGGTACACGGGCCGCAGTAGACAGGTCAGTGGAGGCCTAGTGGAAGGAGGGACCGCAGATGCGCCACTGTTTCACCCATACACAATTAGTAGGCCTAATGCAGCGTAGTTTCCAACAGCTACTAAACGAGAGCCGGAAGATCGAAGCTCAGGAAAGGCAACCTGGGGAACACCTTGGAGTGTAACACAACCTCTCTCTACACCACGGAAGGGCTGATTCTTAGGAAGGAAGGCTGTTGTAAATAAGCATTGCGCGTCCGAGGGTGATTATATTCTTATTCGGTATCTACTCACCCTCGGACGCGCCATGCTTCTTGATTTGTAATTAATGTTTATTTGCAATGTGCTTTTGACTTACTCAATTATTTTTTTAATTATTGATTTTATTAAATTAATAGTTTAACATCTTATTGGAAATAATTTAAAGGAGACGCGACAGGACAACACTCGGTGGATGCCATATCTGTGTTAACAACTCCAAAAAACTTTCAGTTAACTTCTTGCAGGAGAAAGAAATTGTAGCTGTTGGACCTTTGTAGTACAGTTCCAGATATTTGTTGTGTGTTTGTTTTGATTGTTAAAATGTCTGCATTTGAGATCTCAACACGATCTTATTTTTTATAATCAAATTAATTTTTTAAATATTTTATTAGGTTGGTTCAAGGGGTACACGGGCCGCAGTAGACAGGTCAGTGGAGGCCTAGTGGAAGGAGGGACCGCAGATGCGCCACTGTTTCACCCATACACAATTAGTAGGCCTAATGCAGCGTAGTTTCCAACAGCTACTAAACGAGAGCCGGAAGATCGAAGCTCAGGAAAGGCAACCTGGGGAACACCTTGGAGTGTAACACAACCTCTCTCTACACCACGGAAGGGCTGATTCTTAGGAAGGAAGGCTGTTGTAAATAAGCATTGCGCGTCCGAGGGTGATTATATTCTTATTCGGTATCTACTCACCCTCGGACGCGCCATGCTTCTTGATTTGTAATTAATGTTTATTTGCAATGTGCTTTTGACTTACTCAATTATTTTTTTAATTATTGATTTTATTAAATTAATAGTTTAACATCTTATTGGAAATAATTTAAAGGAGACGCGACAGGACAACACTCGGTGGATGCCATATCTGTGTTAACAACTCCAAAAAACTTTCAGTTAACTTCTTGCAGGAGAAAGAAATTGTAGCTGTTGGACCTTTGTAGTACAGTTCCAGATATTTGTTGTGTGTTTGTTTTGATTGTTAAAATGTCTGCATTTGAGATCTCAACACGATCTTATTTTTTATAATCAAATTAATTTTTTTTATATTTAATGATGTTGGTTCAAGGGGTACACGGGCAGCAATAGACAGGTCAGTGGAGGCCTAGTGGAAGGAGTGACGGCAGACAGGCATCAAAGGCCTAACATTGGGCTGGCTGTAGGCAAGTTAAAATTGGTTCCAGGGGAACACGGCCATCAGTGGCCTGGTCAGTGTAGTTGTAGTTGAAAGAACGGGACGCAGACAGGCTTCGAAGGCCTAACATAATAACATAGGGCTGGCTGTAGGCAAGTTAAAATTGGTTCCAAGGGAACACGGCCATCAGTGGCCTGGTCAGTGTAGTTGTAGTTGAAAGAACGGGACGCAGACAGGCTTCGAAGGCCTAACATAACAAACTTGGGCTGGCTGTAGGCACTTTTAAATTTGTTCCAGGGGTACATGGGCAGCAGTGTATGGTCAGTGGAAGTCTAGTGGAAGGAGTGACCGCAGACAGGCTTCCAAGGCCTAACATAACAAACTTGGGCTGGCTGTAGGCACTTTTAAATTGGTTCCAGGGGTACACGGGCAGCAGTGGTCTGGTCAGTGGAAGTCTAGTGGAAGGAGTGACCGCAGACAGGCTTCCAAGGCCTAACATAACAAACTTGGGCTGGCTGTAGGCACTTTTAAATTGGTTCCAGGGGTACACGGGCAGCAGTGGTCTGGTCTGTGGAAGTCTAGTGGAAGGAGTGACCGCAGACAGGCTTCGAAGGCCTAACATAACAAACTTGGGCTGGCTGTAGGCACTTTTAAATTGGTTCCAGGGGTACACGGGCAGCAGTGGTCTGGTCAGTGGAAGTCTAGTGGAAGGAGTGACCGCAGACAGGCTTCCAAGGCCTAACATAACAAACTTGGGCTGGCTGTAGGCACTTTTAAATTGGTTCCAGGGGTACACGGGCAGCAGTGGTCTGGTCAGTGGAAGTCTAGTGGAAGGAGTGACCGCAGACAGGCTTCCAAGGCCTAACATAACAAACTTGGGCTGGCTGTAGGCACTTTTAAATTGGTTCCAGGGGTACACGGGCAGCAGTGGTCTGGTCTGTGGAAGTCTAGTGGAAGGAGTGACCGCAGACAGGCTTCGAAGGCCTAACATAACAAACTTGGGCTGGCTGTAGGCACTTTTAAATTGGTTCCAGGGGTACACGGGCAGCAGTGGTCTGGTCAGTGGAAGTCTAGTGGAAGGAGTGACCGCAGACAGGCTTCCAAGGCCTAACATAACAAACTTGGGCTGGCTGTAGGCACTTTTAAATTGGTTCCAGGGGTACACGGGCAGCAGTGGTCTGGTCAGTGGAAGTCTAGTGGAAGGAGTGACCGCAGACAGGCTTCCAAGGCCTAACATAACAAACTTGGGCTGGCTGTAGGCACTTTTAAATTGGTTCCAGGGGTACACGGGCAGCAGTGGTCTGGTCTGTGGAAGTCTAGTGGAAGGAGTGACCGCAGACAGGCTTCGAAGGCCTAACATAACAAACTTGGGCTGGCTGTAGGCACTTTTAAATTGGTTCCAGGGGTACACGGGCAGCAGTGGTCTGGTCAGTGGAAGTCTAGTGGAAGGAGTGACCGCAGACAGGCTTCCAAGGCCTAACATAACAAACTTGGGCTGGCTGTAGGCACTTTTAAATTGGTTCCAGGGGTACACGGGCAGCAGTGGTCTGGTCTGTGGAAGTCTAGTGGAAGGAGTGACCGCAGACAGGCTTCCAAGGCCTAACATAACAAACTTGGGCTGGCTGTAGGCACTTTTAAATTGGTTCCAGGGGTACACGGGCAGCAGTGGTCTGGTCAGTGGAAGTCTAGTGGAAGGAGTGACCGCAGACAGGCTTCGAAGGCCTAACATAACAAACTTGGGCTGGCTGTAGGCACTTTTAAATTGGTTCCAGGGGTACACGGGCAGCAGTGGTCTGGTCAGTGGAAGTCTAGTGGAAGGAGTGACCGCAGACAGGCTTCGAAGGCCTAACATAACAAACTTGGGCTGGCTGTAGGCACTTTTAAATTGGTTGCAGGGGTACACGGGCAGCAGTGGTCTGGTCAGTGGAAGTCTAGTGGAAGGAGTGACCGCAGACAGGCTTCGAAGGCCTAACATAACAAAATTGGGCTGGCTGTAGGCACTTTAAATTGGTTCCAGGGGTACATGGGCAGCAGTGTATGGTCAGTGGAAGTCTAGTGGAAGGAGTGACGGCAGACAGTCTTCGAAGGCCTAACATAACAAAATTGGGCTGACTGTAGGCACTTTTAAATTGGTTCCAGGGTAACACGGCCAGCAGTGGCCTGGTCAGTGTAGTAGTTGTAGAAAGAAGGGACCGCAGACAGGCTTCGAAGGCCTAACATAACAAAAATGTCAAAACAATGGTATTGTCAGTGCCAGGCATTGAAGGATGTCAGCGCCTAGACTACACATTGGTGAAGCTGTGAGAGATAATTTTGCTAGTGGTAGAGCACTGTTTGAGCTGGGGGGGGGAACTGTCTTGTGGCCGGCGGTACAGGCACAGGGCCCCTCATATTACAACGGTGTGTCTGACGTTGGGTGCGCACCACCACCGCCAGAGACACTTTATTGTACTATGAGGGACCCAGTGGCAGTGCCGTCGACCAAAAGCGGCCACACCCACCTCTTCAGACAAACAGCACTCTCAAGGGTCCAAGCGCAAAGTGGCGATAGCACGGCCCCGTGTGGGGAGTTTGGCCATTTCGTGAGGTGGAAACATGTCGTATGCTGGACAATCAGGTGAAGAAAATTACGAGATTGGAAAAGTCATTCAGAATAGTCCACAGGCAAGACCTTTTCATAGGAAAGCTAGGTGTCAGCCGGGCAGGGTGGGGCAAAAGATTTTGAAATCCAGTTGTGGTTCATTTTAATGAAGGTTAGATCATCTACATTTTGGGTAGCCAGACGAGTCCTTTTTTCTGTTAGTATTGAACCTGCAGCACTGAATACTCTTTCTGATAGGACACTAGCTGCCGGGCAAGCAAGCTCCTGCAATGCATATTCTGCCAATTCTGGCCAGGTGTCTAATTTGGATGCCCAGTAATCAAATGGGAATGACGGTTGAGGGAGAACGTCGATAAGGGATGAAAAATAGTTTGTAACCATACTGGACAAATGTTGTCTCCTGTCACTTTGAATTGATGCTGCAGTACCTGTCCTGTCTGCGGTCATAGAAAAATCACTCCACAACCTGGTCAGAAAACCCCTCTGGCCAACGCCACTTCTGATTTCTGCCCCTCTAACACCTCTGGTCTGCTGGCCCCTGGAGCTCGTGTGAGAACGATCACGGGCGCTGTGTGCAGGGAATGCCAGAAGCAAACGGTCAACAAGAGTTGATTGTTTTGTTGCTAATATTAGTTCCAAGTTCTCATGTGGCATAATATTTTGCAATTTGCCTTTATAGCGAGGATCAAGGAGGCAGGCCAACCAGTAATCGTCATCGTTCATCATTTTTGTAATGCGTGTGTCCCTTTTGAGGATACGCAAGGCATAATCCGCCATGTGGGCCAAAGTTCCCGTTGTCAAATCTGCGGTTGTGCTTGGTTGAGGGGCAGTTGCAGGCAAATCTACGTCACTTGTGTCCCTCAAAAAACCAGAACCCGGCCTTGCCACGCCACCAATTTCCCGTGCCCCCGGGAAAGCTTCCTCATTAAAAATATACTCATCCCCATCATCCTCCTCATCCTCCACCTCCTCTTCACCCGGTACCTCGTCATGTACACTGCCCTGACTGTTGTGAATTCTGTGGTCACAAGTGGTATTGCAGTCTCTGGGCTTCCTCCCTCAGGTGTTTTGGTGAGCTCGTTGGCTGCCTTGCTATTTAGCTCCACCTGAGTCTGTCTTCCTTGCTCCTTGTCAATGTTCCAGTGTTGGATCTGAGCTACTGCATCTTTCCTTGGGCCTGCTGCTCTGCTAGATAAGTGCTTCTAGTTTGTTTTCTGTTTTTTCTGTCCAGCTTGTTATTATCTTTTGCTGGAAGCTCTGAGAAGCAAAGGGGTGCACCGCCGTGCTGTTAGTTCGGCACGGTGGGTCTTTTTGCCCCTTTGCGTGGTTTTCGTTTTAGGGTTTTTTGTAGACTGCATAGTTCTCTTTGCTATCCTCGCTCTGTCTAGAATATCGGGCCTCACTTTGCTGAATCTATTTCATTCCTACGTTTGTCTTTTCATCTTGCTAACAGTCATTATATGTGGGGGCTGCCTATTCCTTTGGGGTATTTCTCTGAGGTAAGTCAGGCTTGTATTTCTATCTTCAGGCTAGTCAGCTCCTCAGGCAGTGCCGAGTTGCATAGGTAGTGATAGGCGCAATCCACTGCTGCTTCCAGTTGTGTGAGGACAGTTCAGGTACTGCAGTCTACAGAGATTCCACGTCTCAGAGCTCGTCCTATTGTTTTGGGTTTTTGCCAGATCTCTGTATGTGCGCTGATTACTGCACGCTGTGTTGCCTGATTGCCAGCCATAACAGTACAAGGAGCCAATTCAATGATTTCCAATAGAGGGAAAAAAGAAATCCTGACATCATTTTTTTTTCTTAGCTCTGTCTTCAGTCTTTTTTTTCCCCTAGACATTAGAGTGCTTCAGGACACAGCTGTGGACATGGATATTCAGGCTCTGTGCTCCTCAATGGATAATCTCGTTGTAAATGTACAAAAGATTCAAGATACTATTGATCAGAAATCGATGCTAGAACCAAGAATTCCGATTCCTGATTTGTTTTTTGGTGACAGAACTAAGTTCCTGAGCTTCAGAAATAATTGTAAGCTATTTTTGGCCTTGAAACCTCATTCTTCTGGTAATCCTATTCAACAGGTTTTGATTATTATTTCTTTTTTGCGCGGCGACCCACAGGACTGGGCGTTTTCTCTTGCACCAGGAGATTCTGCATTGAGTAATATTGATGCATTTTTCCAGGCGCTGGAATTGCTTTACGATGAGCCTAATTCAGTGGATCAAGCTGAGAAAAATCTGCTGGCTTTATGCCAGGGTCAGGATGATGTAGAACTATATTGTCAGAAATTTAGAAAATGGTCAGTACTCACTCTGTGGAATGAATCTGCACTAGCGGCTTTGTTCAGAAAGGGTCTCTCTGAAGCTCTTAAGGATGTAATGGTGGGATTTCCTATGCCTGCTGGTTTGAATGAGTCTATGTCCTTGGCCATTCAGATCGGTCGTCGCTTGCGCGAGCGTAAATCTGTGCACCATCTGGCGGTATTGTCTGAGAGTAAGCCTGAGCCTATGCAGTGCAACAGGACTATGACTAAAGTAGAACGGCACGAACACAGACGTCTGAACAGACTGTGTTTCTATTGTGGTGATTCTACTCATGCTATTTCTAATTGTCCTAAACGCGCTAGGCGGTTCGATAGCTCTGCCGTTATTGGTACTGTACAGTCCAAATTCCTTTTGTCCATTACCTTAATGTGCTCTTTGTCATCATATTCTGTCATGGCGTTTGTGGATTCAGGCGCTGCCCTGAATCTGATGGATTTGGATTATGCTAAACGTTGTGGATTTTTCTTGGAGCCTTTGCGGTGTCCTATTCCGTTGAGAGGAATTGATGCTACACCTCTGGCCAAGAATAAGCCTCAGTACTGGGCCCAGCTGACCATGTGCATGGCTCCTGCACATCAGGAAGTTATTCGCTTTTTGGTACTGCATAATTTGCATGATGTGGTCGTGTTGGGGTTGCCATGGCTACAAACCCATAATCCAGTATTGGATTGGAACTCTATGTCGGTAACCAGCTGGGGTTGTCAGGGAGTACATGGTGATGTTCCATTTTTGTCTATTTCGTCATCCATTCCTTCTGACATCCCAGAGTTCTTGTCGGACTTTCAGGATGTATTTGAAGAGTCCAAGTCTGATGCCCTTCCTCCGCATAGGAATTGTGATTGTGCTATCGATTTGATTCCTGGTAGTAAATTCCCTAAGGGTCGTTTATTTAATTTGTCCGTACCTGAACACACCGCTATGCGCAGTTATGTGAAGGAGTCCCTGGAGAAGGGACATATTCGCCCATCGTCGTCACCATTGGGAGCAGGGTTCTTTTTTGTAGCCAAGAAGGATGGTTCGCTAAGACCGTGTATTGATTACCGCCTTCTTAATAAGATCACTGTTAAGTTTCAGTATCCCTTGCCATTGATTTCTGACTTGTTTGCTCGGATTAAGGGGGCTAGTTGGTTTACTAAGATTGATCTTCGTGGTGCGTATAATCTGGTGAGAATCAGGCAGGGAGATGAATGGAAAACGGCATTTAATACGCCCGAGGGTCATTTTGAGTATCTGGTGATGCCGTTCGGACTTGCCAATGCTCCATCTGTTTTTCAGTCTTTTATGCATGACATTTTTCGTGAGTATCTGGATAAATTCTTGATTGTTTACTTGGATGACATTTTGATCTTCTCAGATGATTGGGAGTCTCATGTAAAGCAAGTCAGAATGGTTTTCCAGGTACTGCGTGCTAATTCCTTGTTTGTGAAGGGATCAAAGTGTCTCTTCGGTGTGCAGAAAGTTTCATTTTTGGGGTTCATCTTTTCCCCTTCTACTATCGAGATGGATCCGGTTAAGGTTCAGGCCATCCAGGATTGGACTCAGCCGACATCTCTAAAAAGTTTGCAGAAATTCCTGGGCTTTGCTAATTTTTATCGTCGCTTCATCTGTAATTTTTCTAGCATTGCCAGACTATTGACCGATTTGACCAAGAAGGGTGCTGATTTGGTTAATTGGTCTTCTGCTGCCGTGGAAGCTTTTCAGGAGTTGAAGCGTCGTTTTTGCTGTGCCCCTGTGTTGTGTCAACCTGATGTTTCTCTTCCGTTCCAGGTCGAGGTTGATGCTTCTGAGATTGGTGCAGGGGCGGTTTTGTTACAGAGAGGTTCTGGTTGCTCAGTGTTCAAACCATGTGCTTTCTTTTCCAGGAAATTTTCTGCTGCTGAGCGTAATTATGATGTGGGCAACCGAGAGTTGCTGGCCATGAAGTGGGCATTCGAGGAGTGGCGTCATTGGCTTGAGGGTGCTAAGCATCGCGTGGTGGTTTTGACTGATCATGAGAACCTTACTTATCTTGAGTCTGCCAAGCGCTTGAATCCTAGACAGGCCCGTTGGTCGTTATTTTTTGCTCGTTTTGATTTTGTGATTTCATACCTTCCGGGCTCTAAAAATGTGAAGGCGGATGCTCTGTCTAGGAGTTTTGTGCCCGACTCTCCGGGGTTATCTGAGCCGGCGAGTATCCTCAAGGAAGGAGTCATTGTGTCTGCCATCTCCCCTGATTTGCGGAGAGTGTTGCAGAAATTTCAGGCTAATAAACCTGATCGTTGTCCGGCCGAGAAACTGTTCGTCCCTGATAGGTGGACTAGTAAAGTTATCTCTGAACTTCATTGTTCGGTGCTGGCCGGTCATCCAGGAATCTTTGGTACCAGGGAGTTGGTTGCTAGATCCTTTTGGTGGCCGTCTCTGTCGCGGGATGTGCGTGCTTTTGTGCAGTCCTGTGGAATTTGTGCTAGGGCTAAGCCCTGCTGTTCACGTGCCAGTGGGTTGCTTTTGCCCTTGCCGGTCCCAAAGAGGCCTTGGACACATATTTCGATGGATTTCATTTCTGACCTTCCCGTTTCTCAAAAGATGTCTGTCATTTGGGTGGTCTGTGATCGCTTTTCTAAAATGGTCCATCTGGTGCCCTTGGTTAAATTGCCTTCCTCCTCTGATTTGGTGCCTTTGTTCTTCCAGCATGTGGTTCGTTTACATGGCATTCCTGAGAATATTGTTTCTGACAGAGGTTCCCAGTTTGTCTCAAGGTTCTGGCGAGCCTTTTGTGGTAGGATGGGCATTGACCTATCTTTTTCCTCGGCCTTCCATCCTCAGACTAATGGCCAGACCGAACGAACCAATCAGACCTTGGAAACATATCTGAGATGTTTTGTTTCCGCTGACCAGGATGATTGGGTGTCATTTTTGCCGTTGGCTGAGTTCGCCCTTAATAATCGGGCCAGCTCGGCTACCTTGGTCTCTCCATTTTTCTGCAATTCTGGGTTCCATCCTCGTTTCTCTTCAGGACAGGTTGAGTCTTCGGACTGTCCTGGTGTGGATTATGTGGTGGACAGGTTGCAGCAGATCTGGACTCAGGTAGTGGACAATTTGACCTTGTCCCAGGAGAAGGCTCAGCTTTTCGCTAATCGCAGACGCCGTGTGGGACCCCGACTTCGTGTTGGGGATCTGGTTTGGTTATCTTCTCGTCATATACCTATGAAGGTTTCCTCTCCTAAATTTAAACCTCGTTTTATTGGTCCGTATAGGATTTCTGAGATTCTCAATCCGGTGTCTTTTCGTCTGACCCTCCCAGACTCCTTTTCCATACATAATGTATTCCATAGGTCGTTGTTGAGGAGATACGTGGCACCTATGGTTCCATCTGTGGAGCCTCCTGCCCCTGTTTTGGTGGAGGGGGAATTGGAGTATATTGTGGAGAAGATTTTGGATTCTCGTGTCTCTAGACGGAAACTCCAGTATCTGGTCAAATGGAAGGGTTATGCTCAGGAAGATAATTCCTGGGTTTTTGCCTCTGATGTCCATGCCCCAGATCTTGTTCGTGCCTTTCATGTGGCTCATCCTGGTCGGCCTGGGGGTTCTGGTGAGGGTTCGGTGACCCCTCCTCAAGGGGGGGGTACTGTTGTGAATTCTGTGGTCACAAGTGGTATTGCAGTCTCTGGGCTTCCTCCCTCAGGTGTTTTGGTGAGCTCGTTGGCTGCCTTGCTATTTAGCTCCACCTGAGTCTGTCTTCCTTGCTCCTTGTCAATGTTCCAGTGTTGGATCTGAGCTACTGCATCTTTCCTTGGGCCTGCTGCTCTGCTAGATAAGTGCTTCTAGTTTGTTTTCTGTTTTTTCTGTCCAGCTTGTTATTATCTTTTGCTGGAAGCTCTGAGAAGCAAAGGGGTGCACCGCCGTGCTGTTAGTTCGGCACGGTGGGTCTTTTTGCCCCTTTGCGTGGTTTTCGTTTTAGGGTTTTTTGTAGACTGCATAGTTCTCTTTGCTATCCTCGCTCTGTCTAGAATATCGGGCCTCACTTTGCTGAATCTATTTCATTCCTACGTTTGTCTTTTCATCTTGCTAACAGTCATTATATGTGGGGGCTGCCTATTCCTTTGGGGTATTTCTCTGAGGTAAGTCAGGCTTGTATTTCTATCTTCAGGCTAGTCAGCTCCTCAGGCAGTGCCGAGTTGCATAGGTAGTGATAGGCGCAATCCACTGCTGCTTCCAGTTGTGTGAGGACAGTTCAGGTACTGCAGTCTACAGAGATTCCACGTCTCAGAGCTCGTCCTATTGTTTTGGGTTTTTGCCAGATCTCTGTATGTGCGCTGATTACTGCACGCTGTGTTGCCTGATTGCCAGCCATAACACCTGACCAGACAATCGCTGACTGTCATCAAGGCTTTCCTCTTCCTCTGGTGCAGACGCCTGATCCTTTATGTGCGTCAAACTTTGCATCAGCAGACGCATTAGGGGGATGCTCATGCTTATTATGGCGTTGTCTGCACTAACCAGCCGTGTGCATTCCTCAAAACACTGAAGGACTTGACACATGTCTTGAATCTTCGACCACTGCACACCTGACAACTCCATGTCTGCCATCCTACTGCCTGCCCGTGTATGTGTATCCTCCCACAAAAACATAACAGCCCGCCTCTGTTCGCACAGTCTCTGAAGCATGTGCAGTGTTGAGTTCCACCTTGTTGCAACGTCTATGATTAGGCGATGCTGGGGAAGGTTCAAAGAACGCTGATAGGTCTGCATACGGCTGGAGTGTACAGGCGAACGGCGGATATGTGCGCAAAGTCCACGCACTTTGAGGAGCAGGTCGGATAACCCCGGATAACTTTTCAGGAAGCACTGCACCACCAGGTTTAAGGTGTGAGCCAGGCAAGGAATGTGTTTCAGTTGGGAAAGGGAGATGGCAGCCATGAAATTCCTTCCGTTATCACTCACTACCTTGCCTGCCTCAAGATCTACAGTGCCCAGCCACGACTGCGTTTCTTGCTGCAAGAACTCGGACAGAACTTCCGCGGTGTGTCTATTGTCGCCCAAACACTTCATAGCCAATACAGCCTGCTGACGTATGCCAGTAGCTGCCCCATAATGGGAGACCTGGTGTGCAACAGTGGCAGGTGCGGATGGAGTGTTTGTGCGACTGCGGTCTGTGGACGAGCTCTTGCTTCTGCAGGAGGACGAGGAGGAGGAGGAGGAGGAGGGGGTGCGAACGGCTACAGACAACTGTTTACTAGACCGTGGGCTAGGCAGAACTGTCCCAAACTTGCTGTCCCCTGTGGACCCTGAATCCACCACATTTACCCAGTGTGCCGTGATGGACACGTAACGTCCCTGGCCATGCCTACTGGTCCATGCATCTGTTGTCAGGTGCACCTTTGTGCTCACAGATTGCCTGAGTGCATGGACGATGCGCTCTTTAACATGCTGGTGGAGGGCTGGGATGGCTTTTCTGGAAAAAAAGTGTCGACTGGGTAGCTCGTAGCGTGGTACAGCGTAGTCCATCAGGTCTTTGAAAGCTTCGCTTTCAACTAACCGGTAGGGCATCATCTCTAACGAGATTAGTCTAGCTATGTGGGCGTTCAAACCCTGTGTACGCGGATGCGAGGCTAAGTATTTCCTTTTTCTAACCATAGTCTCATGTAGGGTGAGCTGGACTGGAGAGCTGGAGATCGTGGAACTAGCGGGGGTGCCGGTGGACATGGCAGACTGAGAGACGGTGGGAGATGGTATTGTTGCCGCCGGTGCCCTAGATGCAGTGTTTCCTGCTACGAAACTGGTGATTCCCTGACCCTGACTGCTTTGGCCTGGCAAAGATACCTGCACAGATACAGCAGGTGGTGCGCTAAATGGTGGTCCTACACTGCCGGAAGGGATGTTGCGTTGATGACTAGCTTCATTGGCCGAGGGTGCAACAACCTTAAGGGACGTTTGGTAGTTAGTCCAAGCTTTCAAATGCATGGTGGTTAAATGTCTATGCATGCAACTAGTATTGAGACTTTTCAGATTCTGACCTCTGCTTAAGGAAGTAGAACATTTTTGACAGATGACTTTGCGCTGATCAATTGGATGTTGTTTAAAAAAATGCCAGACTGCACTCTTTCTAGCATCGGATACCTTTTCAGGCATTGCAGACTGAGCTTTAACCGGATGGCCACGCTGTCCTCCACCAGGTTTTGGCTTTGCCACGCGTTTTGGGCAAGATACGGGCCCGGCAGATGGAACCTGTGGCGATGTTGATGCCTGCTGCGGCCCCTCCTCCTCCTCTGCTTCAGAACTGCTGCCGCCTGCACCCTGTTCCCCCAATGGCTGCCAATCGGGGTCAAGAACTGGGTCATCTAATAACTCTTCTTGTACCTCCTGCGCAACTTCGTCTGTGTCACCGTGTCGTTCGGTGGTATAGCGTTCGTGATGGGGCAACATAGTCTCATCAGGGTCTGATTCTTGATCAGCACCCTGCGAGGGCAATGTTGTGGTCTGAGTCAAAGGACCAGCATAGTAGTCTGGCTGTGGCTGTGCGTCAGTGCACTCCATGTCAGATTCAATTTGTAATGGGCATGGACTGTTAACTGCTTCACTTTCTAAGCCAGGGACGGTATGTGTAAAGAGCTCCATGGAGTAACCCGTTGTGTCGCCTGCTGCATTCTTCTCTGTTGTTGTTTTTGCTGAAGAGGACAAGGAAGTGACTTGTCCCTGACCGTGAACATCCACTAACGACGCGCTGCTTTTACTTTTACCAGTTTAACGAGAGGAGGCAAAAGAGCTAGAGGCTGAGTCAGCAAGATAAGCCAAAACTTGCTCTTGCTGCTCCGGCTTTAAAAGCGGTTTTCCTAATCCCAGAAAAGGGAGCGTTCGAGGCCTTGTGTAGCCGGACGACGAACCTGGCTCCACAGCTCCAGACTTAGGTGCAATATTTTTTTCCCCACGACCACCTGATGCTCCACCACTACCACTACCCTCATTACCAGCTGACAATGAACGCCCCCGGCCACGACCTCTTCCACTAGACTTCCTCATTGTTTTAAAAACGTAACCAAACTAACGTTATTTGTTGCAGTCACACAACTTACACGGTGAGCTATAACTTCAGTATGATTTAGCTACCCCTTTACAGGTTGGTGAGACCACAGCGAAAATCAGGCCCAATGTTACACACTCTTTTTTTGGTGGCTGCAAATTAGAGAGATGCCCCACACGCAGGACTGTCACTGAAGCACAAATGTTAATATTAATGTCACACTATTATTTTTTTTTTATTTTTATTTTTTTCAGGAACACTTTAGAAACCCCCCCAAAAAAAAAAAATAGATTTTTGCAGGGAGAATTTAGAAAACAAATGTAACAAACTATATGCTTTCTATGGGCCACTGAGTGAGAGATGACGCACACAGGAATCAGGAGTGGCACACAAGCCCAGAGGCCAATATTTTTCTACCAATGATTGATGGAGTTATTTTCTCTGGTAGATTTTGGAACCCAAATCAAGGAAAAAAAATATAGGCTTTCTATGGACCACAATTGGAGAGAGAGAGAGAGAGAGAGAGAGAGATGGCACACCCAGGAGTCAAGACTGGCACACAAGCAGAAAGGCCAATATTAATCTCCCACTGTTTTTTTTGTTTGTTTTTTTTTTTTTTTTTTCAGGGAGACTTTAGAAAAAAAAATAATAAAAAAAATATGATTTTATCAGGAAGAATTTAGAAACCAAATAAAATAAAATGATTTTTTCAGGGAGAATTTATAAAAAAAATAAAAACAAAAATAGGCGTTCCATGGCCCACTGACTGAGAGATGACGCACACAGGAGTCAGGAGTGGCACACAAGCCCAGAGGCCAATATTTTTCTACCAATGATTGATGTAGTTATTTTCTCTGGTAGATTTTGGAACCCAAATCAAGGAAAAAAAATATAGGCTTTCTATGGACCACAATTGGAGAGAGAGAGAGAGAGAGAGAGAGATGGCACACCCAGGAGTCAAGACTGGCACACAAGCAGAAAGGCCAATATTAATCTCCCACTGTTTTTTTTGGTTGTTTTTTTTTTTTTTTTTTCAGGGAGACTTTAGAAAAAAAAATAATAAAAAAAATATGATTTTATCAGGAAGAATTTAGAAACCAAATAAAATAAAATGATTTTTTCAGGGAGAATTTATAAAACAAATAAAAACAAAAATAGGCGTTCTATGGCCCACTGACTGAGAGATGACGCACACAGGAGTCAGGAGTGGCACACAAGCCCAGAGGCCAATATTTTTCTACCAATGATTGATGTAGTTATTTTCTCTGGTAGATTTTGGAACCCAAATCAAGGAAAAAAAATATAGGCTTTCTATGGACCACAATTGGAGAGAGAGAGAGAGAGAGAGAGAGAGAGAGATGGCACACCCAGGAGTCAAGACTGGCACACAAGCAGAAAGGCCAATATTAATCTCCCACTGTTTTTTTTGGTTGTTTTTTTTTTTTTTTTTCAGGGAGACTTTAGAAAAAAAAATAATAAAAAAAATATGATTTTATCAGGAAGAATTTAGAAACCAAATAAAATAAAATGATTTTTTCAGGGAGAATTTATAAAACAAATAAAACCAAAAATAGGCGTTCTATGGCCCACTGACTGAGAGATGACGCACCCAGGAGTCAAGACTGGCACACAAGCAGAAAGGCCAATATTAATCTCCCACTGTTTTTTTTTTTTTTTTTTTTTTTCAGGGAGACTTTAGAAAAAAAAATAATAAAAAAAATATGATTTTATCAGGAAGAATTTAGAAACCAAATAAAATAAAATGATTTTTTCAGGGAGAATTTAGAAAACAAATAAAACCAAAAATAGGCGTTCTATGGCCCACTGACTGAGAGAGAGAGAGAGATGGAACGCTTAGTACTGGCACACAAGCCCAAAGGGCAATATTAATCTCCCTTTTTTTTTCCAGGGAGAATTTCTAAAACCCAAAAAAAAAAAAAAATAGGCTTTCTATGGCCCACTATTTGTGAGAGAGATGGGACGCTCAGGACTGGCACAGATGGCACGCTCAGGACTGGCACAGAAGCCCAGAGGCCAATATTAATCTCCGTTTTTTTCTGGGAGAATTTATAAAACCAAAAAAATATTTAAATAGGCTTTCTATGGCCCACTATTTGTGAGAGAGATGGCACGCTCAGGACTGGCACAGATGGCACGCTCACAACTGGCACACAAGCCCAGAGGCCAATATTAATCTCCCTTTTTTCAGGGAAAATTTATAAAACCAAAAAAAAAATTAAATAGGCTTTCTATGGCCCACTATTTGTGAGAGAGATGGCACGCTCAGGACTGGCACAGATGGCACGCTCACAACTGGCACACAAGCCCAGAGGCCAATATTAATCTCCCTTTTTTCAGGGAAAATTTATAAAACAAAAAAAAAAATTAAATAGGCTTTCTATGGCCCACTATTTGTGAGAGAGATGGCACGCTCAGGACTGGCACAGATGGCACGCTCACAACTGGCACACAAGCCCAGAGGCCAATATTAATCTCCCTTTTTTTCAGGGAGAATTTATAAAACCAAAAAAAAAATTAAATAGGCTTTCTATGGCCCACTATTTGTGAGAGAGATGGCACGCTCAGGGCTGGCACAGATGGCACGCTCAGGACTGGCACACAAGCCCAGAGGCCAATATTAATCTCCCTTTTTTTCAGGGAGAATTTATAAAACCCAAAAAAAAATAAAATAGGCTTTCTATGGCCCACTATTTGTGAGAGAGATGGCACACTCAGGACTGGCACACAAGCCCAAAGGCCAATATTAATCTCCCACTGTATTTTTATCAGGGAGAATTTATACACCCCACAAAAAAAAATACAGAAAAATGAAAAGGCTTTCTATGGCCCACTATGTGAGAGAGATGGCACACATAGGGATGGCACTCTAGCAGAAATGCCAAATTGCCAATCTTAATCTCCCACCAAAAAAAAAACAAAAAAAAAAAAACAGGGAATGTCCTACAATTACTATCTCCCTGCCTGCAGTAATCTCAGCCAGGTATGGCAGGCAGCTACTATCTCCCTGCCTGCAGTAATCTCAGCCAGGTATGGCAGGCAGCAATAAGGAGTGGACTGATGCACAAATGAAATAAAAAGTGTGGACAAACAAAAAAGATAGCTGTGCAGAAAGGAAGGAACAAGAGGATTTGTGCTTTGAAAAAAGCAGTTGGTTTGCACAGCGGCGTACACACAGCAATGCAGCTATCAGGGAGCCTTCTAGGGCAGCCCAATGAGCTACAGCGCTGAGGGGAAAAAAAAAAAAAAAAAAACTTCCACTGTCCCTGCACACCGAGGGTGGTGTTGGACAGTGCAAATCGCTGCAGCACAAGCGGTTTTGTGGTTAATGGACCCTGCCTAACGCTATCCCTGCTTCTGACAAAGCGGCAGCAACCTCTCCCTAAGCTCAGATCAGCAGCAGTAAGATGGCGGTCGGCGGGAACGCCTCTTTATAGCCCCTGTGACGTCGCAGACAGCAAGCCAATCACTGCAATGCCCTTCTCTAAGATGGTGGGGACCAGGACCTATGTCATCACGCTGCCCACACTCTGCGTTTACCTTCATTGGCTGAGAAATGGCGCTTTTCGCGTCATTGAAACGCGACTTTGGCGCGAAAGTCGCGTACCGCATGGCCGACCCCGCACAGGGGTCGGATCGGGTTTCATGAAACCCCGACTTAGCCAAAAGTCGGCGACTTTTGAAAATGTTCGACCCGTTTCGCTCAACCCTAATCGCCAGTTCATTCCGCACTTCTCAACTTTGGTAGCTCCCTTGGTTGCCCTCACCAAGAAGGGGGCGAATCCCAAATTGTGGTCTGAGGAGGTCTCCAAGGCCTTTAACTCTATAAAGTCACACTTCGCTAGCGCTCCCATCCTACATCGCCCCGATGTTGATAAGCCATTTATCATGGAGGTGGATGCCTCTTCTGTTGGTGCTGGAGCAGTCCTCTTCCAAAAGGATGCTCAAGGTCGGAAGCATCCTTGCTTCTTTTTCTCCAAGACCTTCTCACCAGCAGAGAGGAATTATTCCATCGGGGACAGGGAGTTGCTAGCCATGAAGTTGGCTTTCTCGGAGGGGAGACATCTCTTGGAGGGAGCACGTTTTCCCTTCCAAGTCTTCACAGACCATAAAAATTTGGTGTACCTGCAGACAGCCCAGCGGTTGAATTCTCGCCAGGCCAGATGGTCCTTATTCTTCTCCCGGTTTCATTTCACCCTCCATTTCTTTCTGGGGAGAAGAACATTCGGGTCGACGCTCTCTCTCGCTCCGTTGTGTCATCTGCGGAGGAGGAGGAGGAGCCTCGGCTTATTGTCCCCACCGAGAGCTTGAGAACTGTGGCCCCGGTTTCGCTAGAGTCTGTGCCTCCGGGCAAGACTTTTGTACCATCCAGTTTGCGACCGGAGGTTCTCTCTTGGGCACACTCGTCCAGGGTGGGTGGACATTTTGGTACCAAAAGGACATCTGAGTTACAGTCGAGGACATACTGGTGGCCGCATATGGCTCGTGATGTTGCAGAGTATGTTCGGGCGTGTGTCTCTTGCGCCAAGAACAAGACTCCTCGGTAACGGCCAGCTGGTTTGCTTTATCCTCTGCCGGTGGCGGACAGGCCCTGGGAGATGGTCGGGATGGACTTTGTGGTGGGCTTACCCAAGTCTCGTAACTGCACCATTATCTGGGTGATCACCGACCATTTTTCCAAAATGGTGCACTTGGTGCCTCTTCCACGGCTACCTTCTGCACGGGCGTTGGCTGTCTTGTTCGTCAAGCATATCTTTCGCCTACACGGTGTTAGGGTTGGCGGAACGCACCAAATATATTATTTATTGAATGGAATTGGTGCGTTCGCAACCCGGGATCCCCCGTGCAGGAAAGTACCTGCTGCTAAATAATGGCGACTCTATATGGCGGTATATACCAACTCTGTTAGCTTCACAGAGTAACCGCGAGAGGAAAGCTCTGTGCCCTGTTAGACTTTCACAGAGGCACAGGCCAACTACCCAGATGTGAGCAGTGAGTGGTCATGCATGCATACAAAACTCCTTGCCGGAGATGCCAGCATTCTAGGGGCTTATTTCAGCCGGGTCCCTGAACACACTTAAACACAATCTCCTCGCCGGAGGTGCCAGCATTCTAGGGGCTTATTTCAGCCGGGTCCCTGAACACATTCAAACGCATGACCACATTGGCGCAAAGCATATAACATAAGACGATACTAGCGCATGGCCGTGCGGCCATGCGAGCCTTAAATAGCTGCAGCACATATAGGACCTGTGAAAGAAGGACCAATGGAATTGCTGCAGCACCTGAGCACGTGACCCCAGACCTCCACTGAGAGATCCTGCCCTGGGCATGCTCAGTGTGCAAAGCAGAACTAGTCCTAGTACCTGCAGGACCTTCCATGAGAAGGACCAATGGGAGTCGCTGCAGTACCTGAGCATGTGACCCTAGACCTCCACTGAGAGATCTTGCCCTGGGCATGCTCAGTGTGTGTAAATAAGGACTTAGTCCCAGAGAAGCCTGCTCGCCGCAGATCAGTGCAGGGTACAATAGGAGAGCCAGAAAAGGCAGTAGTAACCCTATGCACAGAATCAGCCTCAGCGAGACGCTGGGAGCGACGTCTCCGCTGAGCAGACCCCACTGCGGCCGATGCAGAATGGGAGACCGCAGCAGACACGGATCGAGATTCCCCCTGTGCAGCAGAGGAAACTCGACTCCTAACATTACCCCCCCTCCTAGGGCCCCCCCTCCTTGAGCCTCACTACGCTCAAAAGCTACAATAAGCAGCGGAGCCCGAATGTGCTCCACAGGCTCCCAGGTTCTATCTTCTGGGCCGTGACCCTTCCAGTCCACCAGATAAAATTTCTTGCCACGTACCACCTTGCACCCCACAATAGCATTCACCTCAAACTCATCCGTGGATGAACCCGATGTCCCAGCAGATGACTCAGAAAACCGGGACAAATGAACGGGCTTTAAGAGGGAAACGTGAAAAGTATCGGTGATACCAAGGCGTGGAGGAATAGCCAAACGGTAGACCACAGGGTTGACCTGTTCCAAAACCTTAAACGGGCCAATGTAGAGAGAAGCAAACTTAGTGGACTCAACTCGCAGCCTGATGTTACGGGCGGAGAGCCACACTAAGTCGCCAGGAGCAAAGATCGGAGCGGGACGCCGGTGTGTATCAGCCGAAACCCTCATTCTCTCCTTGGAGGCCCGGATGGCATCCTGTGTGCGGTCCCAGATGTCACGTGCCTCCACCGCCCAGTCTGCCACCCTAGAATCGGTGGATGACACGGGCATGGGCACAGGGACACGCGGATGCTGACCGTAATTAAGGAGAAAAGGAGTCTGACCAGTGGAATCGGCTACGGCGTTGTTCAAGGCAAATTCCGCCCAAGGTAGCAAAGATGCCCAGTCATCTTGCCTAGCAGAGACGAAATGTCGCAAATATGTCACCAGAGTCTGGTTGGTTCTCTCCACCAACCCATTCGTCTCGGGATGGTATGCAGAGGAGAGGTTCAACTCTATGCTGAGTAAACGGCAGAGCTCTCTCCAAAACCGAGACGCGAACTGGGGACCCCGATCGTTGACAATTTTATCAGGCATACCATGTAAACGGAAAATGTGCTTAATGAACAACACCGCCAAGGCCCGTGCAGAAGGTAACCGTGGAAGCGGCACCAAATGCACCATTTTAGAGAAATGGTCGGTGACAACCCAAATAACGGAGCAGCCACGTGACTTGGGTAAGCCCACCACAAAGTCCATCCCGACCATCTCCCAGGGCCTGTCTGCCACCGGTAGAGGGTAAAGCAACCCAGCAGGCCATTGCCGAGGAGACCGATTCTGGGCGCAAGAAACGCATGCCTGAATATAGTCCCTGACATCTCGGGCCATATGCGGCCACCAGTATGTTCTCGCCAGAAGCTCAGATGTCCTCTTGGTCCCAAAATGCCCACCTACTCTGGAGGAATGAGCCCAAGAGAGAACCTCCGGTCGCAAATTTGCTGGCACGAAAGTCTTGCCTGGGGGCACAGACTCTAGCGAAACCGGAGCTACAGTTCTCAGGCTCTCAGAAGGGACAATAAGCCGAGGCTCCTCCTCCTCCTCCTCAAACGACACTACGGAGCGGGAGAGAGCGTCGGCACGAACGTTCTTCTCCCCGGAGAGAAAATGGAGGGTAAAATGGAACCGGGAGAAGAATAGGGACCATCTAGCCTGGCGAGAATTCAGCCGCTGGGCCGTCTGTATATACACCAAGTTCTTGTGGTCAGTGAAGACTTGGAAGGGAAAGCGAGCTCCCTCCAAGAGGTGTCTCCACTCTGAAAAAGCCAACTTCATGGCTAGCAACTCCCTGTCCCTGATGGAATAATTCCTCTCCGCTGGTGTGAAGGTCTTGGAGAAGAAGAAGCAAGGATGCTTCCAACCTTGAGCATCCTTTTGGAAAAGGACTGCTCCAGCACCAACGGATGAGGCATCCACCTCCAAGATAAATGGTTTATCTACATCGGGGCAATGTAGGATGGGAGCGCTAGCGAAGTGTGACTTAATCGAGAGAAAGGCTTTGGAGACCTCCTCTGACCACAACTTGGGATTTGCTCCCTTCTTGGTGAGGGCAACCAAGGGAGCTACCAAAGTTGAGAAGTGTGGAATGAACTGGCGATAATAATTAATGAACCCCATAAAGCGCTGCACCGCTTTAAGAGAATGGGGTTCCTGCCAGTCCATTACAGCCTGTAGCTTGGCAGGATCCATAGCCAAACCCTGAGCAGAGATGATATAACCAAGGAAAGGCAAGGACTCCTGCTCAAACACACACTTCTCCAACTTGGCGTAGAGGGAGTTTGCCCGTAAGAGGTCGAAGACTTTGCGAACATCTCTCCGATGGGAGTCAATATCTGGAGAGTAGATGAGGATATCATCCAGATAGACTACGACTGAGGTGGTGAGCATATCTCGGAAGATGTCGTTCACAAAGTCTTGGAAAACGGCTGGGGCATTACAGAGCCCGAAGGGCATCACCAGATATTCATAGTGCCCATCCCTGGTGTTAAAAGCCGTCTTCCATTCATCCCCCTCACGGATGCGAATCAGGTTGTAAGCACCCCGCAGATCTAACTTTGTAAATACCCTTGCTCTCCGTAGCCTATCAAAAAGCTCAGATATCAGGGGTAATGGGTACTTGTTCTTAACGGTGATGGCGTTAAGACCCCTGTAGTCTATGCATGGACGTAAGTCTCCAGTCTTCTTCTGTACGAAGAAGAAACCAGCCCCTGCCGGTGACACTGACTTCCTAATGAATCCTCTTGCCAGATTCTCTTGGATGTACTGAGACATTGCCTCCGTCTCCGGGAGAGATAACGGATAGACTCGACCCCGGGGAGGCTCAGCACCAGGCAAGAGGTCAATAGGACAGTCATAGGGGCGGTGAGGAGGAAGGGTCTCCGCAACCCTTTTGGAGAACACGTCTGCATAGGGCCAATACTGCTTGGGGAGAGAAGAAAGATCTGCGGGTACCTGTGTAGTAGCAACCTGAACGCACTCCCTCAGACATCTACCCTCGCAGGATTTACTCCATCCCAAAATTCTCCCTGAGGACCACTCAATATGAGGAGAATGGTAGCGAAGCCATGGTATCCCCAACAGGACCTCATCAATTCCCTCAGGAATGACTAATAGGGAGATTATCTCCTGATGTGATGGAGACACAGAAAGCGTGAAAGGAATGGTTTGGTGGGTAATCTGTGAGGGTAGTGTCGACCCATTTACCACTCGAACGGTTACTGGCTTGGCGAGCATCACCAAGGGTATTGCGTGACGCTGGGCAAAAGCGGAAGACATAAAGTTACCCTCTGCCCCAGAATCCACGCATAGCTCGACCATAAGAGTGGATGGGCCTATGGTAATTGTCCCCTTGAAGGACAACTTTGAAGCAAACGTCACCGTGTCTAGTGTACCTCCTCCAACTGCCACTAGACGCTGACGTTTCCCCGACCGCTGAGGACCCTTGGAGGCAAGATGTCCTGACTGCCGGCAATCATGATGAACCTTATGTGCACGGGCGGACTGAGACTTGGATCCCGCTCGAGTCACCTCTAAGGCCTCATGTGACTCGGACGCCTGGACTGGAGATTCCAAAGGTTTGGCGAAGGTGGGAGCCAGCCGAAACCTCTGCCTACACTGGACTCGCTCCAACCTTCGCTCGTGAAAACGAAGGTCTATGCGAGTGGATACGGCTATGAGCTCCTCCAGTGTAGCGGGAATCTCCCTAGTGGCCAAAGCGTCCTTCACATGGTCAGCCAGCCCCCTCCAAAATACGGGAATGAGGGTTTTATCTGGCCATTCCAACTCAGACGCTAATGTCCGGAAGTGAACAGCAAAATGGCTGACCATGGTTGAACCCTGAGTCAAAGCCAGCAGTTGGAGCGCTGTATCATGTGTGACCTGAGGTCCTAAAAAGACCTGTTTCAGAGTGTCCAGAAACAGAGGAACACTCCGCACCACATGATCGTTGCGCTCCCACAGCGGCGTAGCCCACTCCAACGCTCTGTCCGACAAGAGAGAGATTATGAATCCCACCTTTGCCCGCTCAGTAGGGAAACGTGCAGCCAGGAGCTCGAGGTGTATACCACATTGGCTCACGAAACCCCTACAGGACTTACTGTCCCCAGAGTATCTCTCAGGCAAAGGAAGGTGAGATAGGGTCGGAACAGAGGTGGCAGTGGGTAAAGCTGCTGCAGCCACGCTAGCAGCCTGAACAGCTATTGCGGTAACATCCACCGCCGAGGTTGCACGCTCAAGAGACGCCAACCAGCCCTCCAGCAGCTGGATGTACCCCTGCAATCGCTGTTTATCCACCATTACTTAGCCAGATCCTGGCGCTAGTATACTGTTAGGGTTGGCGGAACGCACCAAATATATTATTTATTGAATGGAATTGGTGCGTTCGCAACCCGGGATCCCCCGTGCAGGAAAGTACCTGCTGCTAAATAATGGCGACTCTATATGGCGGTATATACCAACTCTGTTAGCTTCACAGAGTAACCGTGAGAGGAAAGCTCTGTGCCCTGTTAGACTTTCACAGAGGCACAGGCCAACTACCCAGATGTGAGCAGTGAGTGGTCATGCATGCATACAAAACTCCTCGCCGGAGATGCCAGCATTCTAGGGGCTTATTTCAGCCGGGTCCCTGAACACACTTAAACACAATCTCCTCGCCGGAGGTGCCAGCATTCTAGGGGCTTATTTCAGCCGGGTCCCTGAACACATTCAAACGCATGACCACATTGGCGCAAAGCATATAACATAAGACGATACTAGCGCATGGCCGTGCGGCCATGCGAGCCTTAAATAGCTGCAGCACATATAGGACCTGTGAAAGAAGGACCAATGGAATTGCTGCAGCACCTGAGCACGTGACCCCAGACCTCCACTGAGAGATCCTGCCCTGGGCATGCTCAGTGTGCAAAGCAGAACTAGTCCTAGTACCTGCAGGACCTTCCATGAGAAGGACCAATGGGAGTCGCTGCAGTACCTGAGCATGTGACCCTAGACCTCCACTGAGAGATCTTGCCCTGGGCATGCTCAGTGTGTGTAAATAAGGACTTAGTCCCAGAGAAGCCTGCTCGCCGCAGATCAGTGCAGGGTACAATAGGAGAGCCAGAAAAGGCAGTAGTAACCCTATGCACAGAATCAGCCTCAGCGAGACGCTGGGAGCGACGTCTCCGCTGAGCAGACCCCACTGCGGCCGATGCAGAATGGGAGACCGCAGCAGACACGGATCGAGATTCCCCCTATGCAGCAGAGGAAACTCGACTCCTAACACACGGTATGCCAGACAAAATTGTTAGTGACCGGGGTCCCCAGTTTGCGTCTCGATTCTGGAGAGAGCTTTGTCGTCTACTCAGTATTGAGTTGAATCTCTCTTCGGCATATCATCCCGAGACGAATGGGTTGGTAGAGAGGGCCAACCAGACCTTGGTCACATATTTACGACATTTTGCTTCTGCCAGGCAGGATGACTGGGCATCCTTGCTACCGTGGGCAGAGTTTGCACTTAACAATGCCGTAGCCGACTCCCCCGGTCAGACTCCATTCCTCCTAAATTACGGCCAGCATCCGCGTGTTCCTGTGCCCATGCCTGTGTCTTCTGCTGACTCCAGGGTGGCAGACTGGGCTGTGGAGGCACGGGACATTTGGGACCGCACGCAGGATGCCATTCGGGCCTCCAAGGAGAGAATGAGGTCCTCCGCCGATGTTCATTGGCGCCCCGCTCCGACCTTTGCTCCTGGCGACTTGGTGTGGCTCTCCGCCCGTAACATCAGGCTGCGAGTTGAGTCCACTAAGTTTGCTCTTCGCTACTTGGGTCCCTTCAAGGTTCTCGAACAGGTTAATCCTGTGGTCTACCGTTTGGCTCTTCCTCCACGCTTGGATATCACCGACACCTTTCATGTGTCCCTCTTGAAACCCGTATACATGTTTTCCGAGTCATCTGCCGGGACATCGGGTTCGTCTACGGACGATTACGAGGTGAACGCTATTTTGGGGTGCAAGGTGGTACGCGGCAAAAAGTTCTATCTGGTGGATTGGAAGGGTTATGGCCCAGAGGACAGGTCATGGGAGCCTGCTGAAAACATTCGGGCACCACAGCTCATTGCTGCCTTCGAGCGTAGCGAGGCCCAAGGAGGGGGGGGTCATAGGAGGGGGGGTAATGTTAGGTCTCGAGTTCCCGCTTCTGCACAGGGGGAATCTCGAGCCATCTCCGCTGCGGTCTCCCATTCTTATCCAGCCGCAGTGGAGTCTGCTCAGCAGGGACGTCGGTCCCAGCGTCTTGCTCAGTCTCACTCTGTACAGAGAGTTACTGCTGCTTCTTCAGCTTCTGCCATTAAAGCCAGTGCTGGTCAGCAGCGAGCGGACTTCTCTGGGACTAAGTCCTTGTCTGCACACACTGAGCATGCCCAGGGCAAGATCTCCCGTTGGAGATCGAGGGTCATGTGCTCAGGCCCTGCAGCACATTCCATTGGTCCTCTTGGCAGGTCTTGGAAGGGCAAAGTTTCTGTGGCCACTTCCTGTGCTGCAACTATATAAACTGCGCATGACCGCACGGCCATGCGCTAGTGTACATTTGCTTACGTGTGTTTGTTGTGAGTGCAAGTCGTCCTTGGATACCCCTTCCCTATTGAATGTCTGTTCGCGGAAGGTGTATGGTTGCTATCTAGCGCCCGACTTATCCTACAGCACGAATCACACATTGCAGCGTCCAGTTGCTGTGACCGCCAGTACGGCGCCGTGCACTTCCTCTGTGCTTTCCTTACCCAAGCCTGGGTGGTTAGTGGCGTTCGTCAGTGCGGCACCGCATGCACTCTTGTGCCCTAATATTGTTATTCAGCTTCCTTACACACCCAGTTGCGGTGTTGTGCCAGCAAGGGTCTAATCGGACTTCAATCCTAGTTGGGGTTGAGTTCGCTGACTACTTGCTCGCGCTCTATGTGCGGTACCGCGATCCTGTGACGCAACAGGATCACTTCCTTCACGCTGGGTGTAGTTTAACCCACGTGTGTATACTTATGAGTACCGCCATATAGTCCGTCATTACTTGGCAGCAGGTTCCATCTCTGCACGGTGGACCCCGGGCTGCGAACGCACCATACTCTATCTGTCTTAGTATTTGGTGCGTTCCGTTAGCCCTAACATTCATCTTCAACTTCAGGCATTTTAGATCATTTCACCTTCAACTTGCTTAGCTTTTCACAATAACAGTAATTTTGACCAGGGGTGCCCAAACCTTACATGCCACTGTATACTTATGCCGATTGGTGGTCGCTTGTTTATCTGCTTACATAGACCAAAATTACTGATGTGCATGAGCGCTCTATACTATATTGCTAAGTGCATATTGGCTGCCATTATTCTTGGCAATGTGAGTCTCATTTACACAAGATGAAGCATTACTGAGAACGATGATCTTTTACGCTGGGGTGAACATCATTTCACCCAATGAACAAGCGTTTTGCTCATTCATCGGTTAATTGGCAGCCTGCTTACACAACTAGACAATTTTGAGATGAGTATTTTAAGCAATGCTCATTCACGATTATGTTGTAAAGTAAATGCAACTTTACTCTCCAATGCCTATTGGGAACACATGCACATTGGGCCAAAGCAAGAGTATTTATATACCCACGGTTGAGTGGTATATAACAGCAAGTTTAAAAGGGGCAATTAGTTTTTAATAAGCCTATGCTTACTTTAGGGGAAGAAGATCTGGGCTCAAAGACTCTGGAGGTTCGGAGAGAAAGCCGGAAGGGGAGAAGATGGAAGCCAATAAATCCTGAGTCACAGAAACTTCCGCTGCACCAGGTATGAGGTTTTAAACTTCACTTTCCTGTTTGTTTGATGAAAGGTGATAGCCTCTGGTTTCTTTAATTTACATTATGCTTTATTAATGTACACAAGAGTGCAACAAAATATTATGAATATTGTGATTTATTACATTTTTTTTTAAACAATTAAACATTGCCCACCATGAACCTTGCCTGGTACAGGTCTCCTGTTAAACTCATTTGGAACTTAGTGTTGTAACCAACAAATCAACAAATAGAATTTCTGACCTATAAAGGTTCAGGAGGGATTTAGCTTCAATGGTGCCCTGTTTTGTAGCTTTTGTTGACTTCCTCTCCAATATGGTACTGTCATACAGTGTGCAAAAAACATACAGTGTCTGCGTGTCAGTGTCATATAGTATAATGTCCAAATAATAGTACAATACATCAGCCAAATAACACCTCAACTCAGCTGTCTAAATAACAATGCCACTTGCCCCCAACTTAAATATATATATATAAAAAAAATATAATGTACAAACTATGGTAGCAATGCCACACAATACCTAGCCCCATCCTCTCAAGGCTAATTTTTCCAAGAATCATAAGACAAGAAAAGCTGTAGTTTTGAAGGACATAATTAATTGAAACATAAGATGTACTGAAAATTAGAAAACAATACAAATTTGGGTAAAATGGATAAAGAAACCACAATTCTGCATTTATTTTAGTTTTCTATTTTATGGTGCTCAGTGTGCTGTAAAAAATGACCTAGCAAAATAATTCTTTGGGCAAGGCTTAAATGCTGTTATCAGAGGCTGACAGCGGCATGAAAGTGGATAAAAAACTAGCTGTTACAGGCAGGTGCCGACTGTACTGTGCAGGCTCAGCTCCTAAGCCTGCTTACCAGCACCTGTACATTACATGTTGAGAAGGGGTTAAGTCAAAGCCACCATATAACTTTAATCCCAACATGCAGTAACCTTAGACCAGCTTTAGGTCAGAAACCTTGACAGCCAGATGTAGTTGTTAATAAGGTCTAGTACAGTGTTTCCCAACCATGATTTAAGGGAGCCCTTTAGTCTCTTGATTTCTGGTCAAAGGTTCCCTGGAACCTGAATGCTCACTATGGCACTTCTTCAATCAATGATGTCCAAACAATTATAAAACAGATACTTGTGGTTATGCTTTAACTTGTGTTTTTTATAGTAGTTCCAAAAATACCTTTTTGTACTGTTTCGGTCCCAAGAATCATACCTTCATCAGACAATCAGATGATTGGGGATAGAAGAAGTGGATAGCGCTGAGGAAAGACAAGTGTACTGTTGAGGTTAAATGGATTGTCTCCAGTTTTGAAATGGTAAAAAGTGCAAAGTGCTTGTAAATACAAATATGCAAATTGCCTCTTCTGCGAAAAAGAAGACTTAACTCTATAGCGCCACCTGTTGGAAGTAGCGATCCTACAAGTCACAATCAACCCTTTAACGAGTCGTGCAATATGACTTAGGATAAAAGCCAAATCAGTATCTCAATTCGCAGACACGGTGTTTCGAGCTGTTGCGTCAGTGCGAAGCATGAGAACTGATTTGGCTAGGTGAGAGGCTCTGGACTGGGGTGTAAGGCGTAGCGTTTCTCCTTATGGAGAGTGACATACCAGCTGGCTTGTCAAGGTAAGGAGGCCTATTCGCCGTGCAATGCTCCTCTGGGAAATATAATATGCAAATTGCCTCTTCTGCGAAAAAGAGGACTTTGTAGGATCGCTACTTCCAACAGGTGGCGCTATAGAGTTAAGTCCTCTTTTTCGCAGAAGAGGCAATTTGCATATTTAATTTCCCAGAGGAGCATTGCACGGCGAATAAGCCTCCTTACCTTGACAAGCCAGCTGGTATGTCACTCTCCATAAGGAGAAACGATACCCCTGAGACCCCTGTAAATACAAATAATTTTGAAATTTACTTCTTATAAAAAATCATCAAGAATGGAGGGATTTTTAATTATATTGTGTACAGTTCATTGCGGAGGTAAAGTTCATGGTCGACTCTGCAGTCTCAGAATAGGTGGTTACCTAGATAAGGAGTGCAGAACTAGGAGGCCCTACTTTAGAGCCTTCTCACATATGAAGCTGGTTGATCACTGGATATGGACTACTTCGGTCCACCTGTACTTCTCCCATGTTGCAGGAGCAAAGCAGCCTCTACTACCAGCATGGGAAAGAGCGCGAAATTTGGACCTATTACACAACCATGCTACTTGGTCCGAACTGTCAATGATCAGGAAGCTTTTGAAGAAAGAACAAGGTTCCCACATGGTAACAAGGTCTAGAACTTTCTTCGATTTCCAAAAAAAAAATGCACGTGCAATATATTAGATATGAGAACATCTGTGAATTTGCAGCTGGTGCACTAGACGATTCCAAAGCATCAAAAACTTATGAGTGCTGCTCTCTGCTCTTGTTCCCTAGAAAGTTTGCATAATTTATTTTTATTGAGCAACTTCAACGAGGTTCCAGTGGGAAAAGTAGAATGTATACTTATTTTATTTGTTCACTGTAAGACAGTCTGGTATTGGGGTCTACTTCCTACAAGATGTGATCGGGTGGATCAGAAAGTAACAATGCCAGAAAAAATGAAAGATTTAGGTTGGGATTCCACTAGCTGTGGACAAAAGTGCTGAACCGTCACAGAGCTGGGGTGAGGAAAAGCTATTTTTGAGAGTGATTATCATGACATATCCTAAGGGGGCAAACCATTGCGATAGCTACATCAAACAGTATCTCAGCTGCATACAAATAGATCAGGTGCACTGTAGTGTGGGAGTGAGACAACAAATTAACGCTAGTGCATGGGCTGGCAGCACATCGCACAGCATGCCGAGCCTGATGTACAAGTTTACAGACGAAAATCAAATTATTTCAGCATTTTCTTTTTTTTCAGAACGCTATAACTAAAAGTGGAAAATAAAATCCTTTGAAGATAACTATGCTTTGAAGATAGTAGAGGGCTAGCCATGTCTTCTAAATACTGCAGCAGTGACTCAGAGCTCAAGTCCTAGTTCTGATTTCAGTTAATTGGGCAACACAGAGAGAAGATCAATTAAGATAGTCACTTTAGCTGAATATTTTTTGGCAGGATAAATCTGGGACATTTATTTTTACATGTGGATTTTGATAAATAGTCCATTTACACTTGATCAGGTTCTGGGTGCCCTTAATCCACTGCACTTGCGATCTCCTGAGAGTTAAGTTCAACGCTTGTAAAATCTGTTTGATGAAAACCTCAGCATAGGGAACCAATGCAATAATTACAAGCACCCTTTATAAAAGGAGTGGAGGTCATGGATTGGTAAATTTTTAAGTAGTGTTACTCATTACCATCAATTAACATTATGTGCAGTCTCCTGGCTGCAACCGTCTAGGGTTTAATAACATGCACGGACTTACCATACACTTTGCTTCACGCTTGATACGTCTGTATTTCCTGGAGGTGTACAGACCCCAGTGGAATTATTACACTGACTTGTACGATGTAGGCGGTAATGACCTGATTACAGCAAGAAGAGAATTTTGTGTCATTGAAGATTTATGACTCTCGTTGATTCTAATCATGTCCCATAGTACCTTTTTTTCTTAGAAAGAAACCCAACCATGAGAAAACAGCTGGGGATCCCTGTCAAGGATCACCATAACCTGGTATTAAAGACAGGGGGTTGTGATCCAATCATTGTGTATTGTACCAAGCAAAATGTAGGAAGGACTAGGAAGAAATCTGAAGATACACTGTATGTCCATAGACGGTGTAGAGTTTACTCTATCCAACACCGCACCATTAAGTCACTTAGGACCCACATCATTTATTGCATGCCTGACTATTCTATGACCAGAGCTATCAGAATTTTTACTTGATCCTGTAGATCAAATCTTGATGTTAAGGCTTGGCATTAGCTTCCAGTTTGAACGATAAAAATTGGGAGCACAAAGATTTTATCCTTCAATAACCTTTTTTTCTGTAATACTCAATTATTAGATTATTTAGTCATTGGTGGACAAGAGTTGAAGGCTATTAAATACAGTGCTACACTCAAAAAGTGTCCAAGAATTTACTAAAATTTAGGCAATTTTTTGGGACTACCATTAAGCATATTTCATAAAAATGAAATCCTTAAGTGTGCATTAATTTATGCCTACCTTAGTCTTTAAGGAGTTTTCCCAAAGTACATTTCAATCAATAGATTTTGGGACAGTAATAATCTACACAATTTGATGTGTTTAAAATAAATGTTCCTTTGCTGAGAAAATCTTATAAATGTGCCCCTGCTGTGTACTGTGAGCTCCAGATTTCAGTTGGTGCTCCTTCACATTCCTCTCTGCCGTGTGCCTAAACAGTAGTTTTCCACCGCATGTGGGATATTGGTGTACTCAGAAGAAATAGCACAACAAATTGTACAGTCCATTTTCCCCTGTTACCCTTGTGAAAATGATAAATTTGGGGCAAAGGCAACATTTTTGCGGGATAAATGGATTTTCCATTTTCACAACTTAACGTTATAATAAAATTTTGTGAAACATCTTTGGGTTCAAGTGCTTACCACACCTCTAGATAAACTCCTTGTGGGGTATGCTTTCCAAAATTGGGTCACTTGTGGAGGAATTCCTCTGTTTAGGCACATCAGGGGCTTTGCAAATGCGACATGGCATCCACAGTCTATTCCAGTCAATATTGCATTCCAAAAGTTAACTCATGCTCCTTTCCTTCTGAGGCCCTGCCGTGCGCCCAAACAGTAGTTTTCTGCAACATATGGTGTATCGGCATACTCAGAAGTAATTGCACAACATATTGTGTCATCTATTTTTCCCCGTTACCATTGTGAAAATTAAACATTTGGGGCAAAACCAACATTTTTGTGGCAAAGATGTATTTTTCATTTTCACAGCTCAACCTTATAAAATTCTGTGAAGCACCTGTGAGTTCAAGGTATTCACCACACCTCTAGATAAGTTCCTTGAGGGGTGTAGTTTACAAAATGGGGTCACATTTGGGAGTTTTCCACTGTTTAGGTACATCAGGGGCTCTCCAAATGCGACATGGCATCCACTCAAGCCAATTTTGTGTTCAAAAAGTCAAATGGTGAGCCTTCTCTTCCGAGCCCTGCCGTGCATCCAAACAGTACTTTTCCACCACATGAAGTATCTTCATACTGAAGAGAAATTGCACAACAAATTATACAATCCATTTATCTCCTGTCACCCTTGTGAACATGCAATATTTGGGGCTAAATCAACACTTTTATGGGAAAAGGTAACATTTCCATTTTTTCCTTCCACATTGCTTTAATTCCTGTGAAGCACCTGAAGGGTTAATAAGCTTCTTGAATGTGGTTTTGAGCACTTTGAGTGGTGCAGTTTTTAAAATGGTGTCACTTTTATTTTCTGTCATATACAGTAAGCCCCTCAAAGTCTCTTTGAATGTGATGTGGTCCTTAACAAAAATTGATTTTGTAAATGTTGTTTGAAAATTCAGACATTTCTGATCAACTTTTACCCCTGATAACTTCCTAACAAAAAAAAAATCAAGTTTAAAAAATGATGTTGATGTAAAGTATACTTGTCGGTAATGTATTTATTATCTGTTTTGTATGGTATAACTATCTAGTTAGAGGGCATAAAAAGTAAAAGTTTGAAAATTGCTACATTTTTGCCAAAATTCACAAATACAAAGAAAAGGCTGCACGGCACTCCTCTGGGGATGGGTGCACCAATAGGATTCCATTCCACAATATTATAAAGATAGATTCAGCTCTCCAAATTAGATGCAGGAAAAAGTGAACACTTTATTAGTACAGCAAAGAAGGGAAAGGGAATGGAAATCAGCTCACCACATCCAGAAGCACCTTGGTGTATCAGGTGGAGCCACGCGGAGTCTTCCCAGTCCAGGACATGGAAAGAAATCAAAGAAGAAGGAGGTCCCTCAGCGGCAAATATCCACTATATAAATTGATGATCTAGTTGGAATAAAAAATAGCCTTTTATTATCTCAGCATAAGAAATGTAAAAAGTGGCCACCTAGGAGGATGGCATGTATAGAAACCGACACGTTTCAGCGAAGTGCCTTAATCATAGTGTGGCTGAAACGTCAATTCCCTTATACAGTGGATGTACCTGTACTAGTAAAGTGTTCACTTTTTTCCTGCATCTAATTTGGAATGCCAAATCCAACAGATTGTTCCAATACCGGTGTGAATTAAGGCTATGTATGTGTCTTAACAATCAATTATTAAGGAACCGGGGGTTGCCCTACACTTGCTTGACAGTGACACTGCACCGTGTGGTACTTGTGATAGGCAAAACATTGGCTGCATTCACACAATCCTGTTTTTTAGACCCACAACACTTTTGCGGTGTTGTTTTGCACAACATTTTGCAGCAAAAAAAGTCATATGACCTCAATATGTGAATCCAGCCATCATTTTTGCAGAGGTTAAAAATATCAACTCATACCACTCCCTTTTGTCTGCGGTAAACCACACGCAATAGCAAAATGTACAGGTTTTGTTTTTTAGATCTGTCTGTACTTTCACTCCATCAGAAACACTTAAAACTGTCGGATTTAGGTACAAAGGGAAAACACAATGAAATGTTTCTCATTTGCAGCATCTTTACCTTGGGATATAAGGAAGGCATTACTATTGTCAAAGCATTTGTCTCTAACTCAAAGACAGACATAATTGTACTATGATTATTCTCAAGTATTTATCTAGGAAATGGAAGCAATGATCCTATAGAAGCTTCTTCCTGCTTCTGACAGGTGCACAGGTTTAAATTAATACGATAGAAGTTTCATATCTTAAAAAGAAAATTGATTTGTTTGAGAGATTTAGTCTCTTTCTATTCCCACAGAGTAAATACGAGTGCACACTGTATTATTGGAATATTGTGTAATCTTTTTTTTAAATGGGATTCAAAGAGCTTAGCTGTATTCTTCAATAGATTTAAAATTGATTGAACCCAGCTTTAATAATGTTTTATTTTGGATGCGTTTTCAGTTTCCCTTTCTGTCTCTTTATCTTTTAAAATATGAAATCGTAAAGAATTCCACTTTGTTAGAAAAAACAAAAGGTTGAAAACACAATACAACATCATTGTAATACAAGGAGTATATTGTTATAATTGTAAGACATTGTACAGCCCTAATGCAAATATTAAGATAGCGTTCATATTACACCTATTACTCTCTATCAAGTTACAGCAGGATGGAGGGTCCTTGATTGCTTTCCTTTTCTCAACTCTTGTAGGAGAGACAGACTTTTCGACTTTGTGCCATTTTCACAATTTTCTTGAAGGCAGGTTCACCTTTTACCGAAAAAATAAATAAATCACAGCTTAAAAATTGCATTCTTTCAGGAAATAGGTGTGGATTCTGCCTTTACAATAAATTGAGTGTAAATTTCAATTTGAGAAAATAGGAATCTGTGAAAGTAAAATCTGTATGTATGGTTTACTACATGTTGATGGAGTTGGAAAATTCTTACTCACCTACATTCATATGTTTGGTGCAGAATTCATTTTAATTTGCAATTTGTGATCGCACCCTAGTGTTGCCTGGAGAGAAGGGGAGCATGGTCCAATTCACACATCCAGCTGTGAACAGGGATGTGGCCAACCTAAGCTGACCTTATCTTGAACAACTAACATATGTGCACCTCAATCATTTAACACATGGGCTCCAAACCATGGAAATCCATCACGAATGGTTCTGTTCTATAGAGATCACTTTTTGGAATTTATCGTTTTATTAAAGCAGGATAGCTCTTATAATATAAAGCTTGGCTCAGATAACATAGCATCACAACATAACAATTGACCCACAGGTGTAACCTGTAGCTTATAGGCTCCATTGCAAAATCTCCAACAGGGCTCCCAACTATCATGGGTCTTTAATAGGTTTGGTCTTCTCATGAGGACCAAAGAGGACCAGGGCTGGGGTGCAACTACAGCCCATGCACCCATTATAGCTATGGATCTTTGAGATCCATTTCCTATACATTGACTTCTACCTATGTTGTTAAGCAACTTGTCCACAAATTCACCCACAGAGGTCAATACATTGTTTACTACCTCATACCTACAGATTTCCTATGATGTCCATGTGGAGGTTGTACTAATAGCAAACAAATCTTCAAGACCACGTTGGTCTCTTCAGTGGACATGACTACCAAGATAGCACATAGAGCAGTGGCTGTGAGTCGAACAGTTCAGGGAACCAACTGGGAAAGATAAGTAAGGAAGAAAAGACAGGAGCAGAATTAAGAATAAAACATCATGGTTACAAGAGCTAGTTGGTACCCCACTTGTCTTTTTATTAAACATGGTGGAAGAAGACATCTGATGCTAGACACATGATCATAAGGTAGCCCCTTAGGCTTAGTATTAAGAGCCAAGGAACCTTGATGAGAATTTCACAATGGTGATTATTTTGGTGGTTGTTGCGGATGGAATATTATCTGTGTGATGGGCATTACTATATAAACTATGTATGCATGCTGGATCTCAACTTGCCTTTCCTAATAGGAGATCCTTTGGTGACAGGTTATGGGCCGAACATTCATGTCAATGAGGTTGGGTGGAATAGCTGTTGAGCTGCTGATATGTAAGGAGTATTTCACGTACTATCTTATGTATCTGGACATTGAGTTATACCAACAAGCAACAGTATGTTAAATTATTTTAATTAGGGTTAATGGAAAAACCTGTATAGTACAGCATGCTATCTGATTAAAGATATCAAAATTATATTTTTATCAGATTTGCTGGTAATTTAAGCGCATGTGACTGAATTCCGCTAACTAATACCCCCTTGGCAGTGTTCCTATAGAAACTACATTAAACCTATGGTGTTTTTTAGCAAATAAGGAATGATAATGTGGAAAACATATCTGATCTCCTGGGTGTTTACATTTCTAAACTAAACTGTGAGTTAAAAGCCTGTAACTCCCTTCTCGGCCATGCAACGCTCTTGCATAATTGATATGCTTTACATCAGAGCCATATGAATTTCAGTAAAATGTTCATTTTATTCTTTGCACGGATATAGTGCCGCATCACCAAGTCTTAGTAACCACGGGCACTGCAATGCTGAGGAAAGCCTACTTCCCCCTGGATAGTTAGGAGCGTCATCTGCATCTGCATAGCACACACTATCTACTGGATCCTGAAGTATATAGTAGTAGTCCTTCTGCCACAACCTTCCTTCCTTGCTCAAGAAAATGTAAAACTCAAGTACAAGGTAATGGTCACATTAATATAATCAGTGCTGTGCTTGTGTTAGCCATGTGGCTTTACAGCTCCAAGTGCTCTACATATCACTTGCCCTTGGTATCCACATTAATACATTAATATGATTTCAGCTGTTCTTAAGTATCCAAATCTAAAAATATATACCCATATTTATATACATACATATATATATATATATATTTTCTAGGCTATATTTTTACATCCCTCAACATTGAAACTGCAATAGCTCTAGCGAAAAGTCATGGAACTATGAAAATCACAGGATGGACAGACGTGTTACTGATATACAAATGATGAAAAGATGGAAGCAATTTTTTTTTAAAGAATCTTGACTTATTCAGTATCGAGTAGAAGAGCCACACATAGAAAACTTGCAATTTGTTACCATCTTCTCAGTTAGCCATTAAAAAGTATCAACCACTGAGGACTCTCAATTCTAAATATTTTTCTACATAGAAATCCCTGCACTTACAAACCTTGGCATGCTATAAATAATGTTATTAATGCCTGTCTCAGGAATGTTCTGCCAATCTAAATACACTTGGGCACAGAAATCATCAAGATTCGCACCTGACATTGTCATGTTGAATAACATCTCTTGGGACACTTTGTAGAAATGGCTGTATCATTGGTCTTCATTCAAACATTATGCCATACTACACCATAATCCCGGGAGTAGGGCCAGTGTGATGTTCTTTTGTGAAGGACTCTTCATGGCTTTACCCACATGGTCTTCAGATTCGAAGAATTGAGCATAGTTATCTATTCCGTACTGCAATTGAGATTTAGCAGCACATGCCAGGTTCTAAGATGTCAGAGTCTACATAAACCATCAGAAGGCATTTTCACGACATTTGCCCATTTGCAAAATATTGAGCTACAGGTGTTTCACTGATCTCAAGCCACCTTTCTCAAAGGTTATCATGATATAGAGCAAGACTGCAATGGCAACTAAAATTGAGTTCCACTTTTGCCTTGGATGCAATGATAGTCATAGATTGGTCTGGAGACCACATGGACAGTGCCATGAAGAGACCTTCCCATGGGAACATGAACGTGTCCCAGGAGCCATTTTTCAACAAGACAACAAGAGGCCTCATGATGTTCATTATACTGTAAGTAGCCTACATGGCTTCAATGTGCTATTATTGCCTGCAGCATGTGCATATGTCTGCCATTAAAGGGAACCTACAATAAGGATGATCTGGAAAGACAACAGCGCAATAGGGTCTTAACCGGGTAAATAGATATGAAGACCCACAAGGATTCCAGCATGAACGGTGCTGGAAAAAAATGGGATAAATCCAATGCTGCATGGAAAGAGAAGACCATTGATGTATGGAGTCAGAGACCCTGATAGAATAAAATGAGGTTTACTTGTCAACGCGTTTTGAAGTTACAACCTTCTTCTTCGGAACAAACCACAATGACAAGTAAAAAACACATGCAGGTTTGAATAGACGGTACATGCCAATATGGGCGCAAGGGAACGGACCAATGGAGAGTCATAAGTCTTATCACTTGTCTGACTGAATAAAGCTTGTTAAGAAAATAATGGTGGATGAATATTTAATGGATTTGTATATGTGAATTAGAGCTCAATATATACTGTATCGATTCACATATTCTAATCCATTGACACAGTATATATTGATCCTTTTGCTATCAATATTATTGTTCATTATAGTGAACTTGTCGCGTGACCGCTATTAACCTGCAGATATGGGGTTAATCTACAGGCTGATAGCATCCTGAACCTTCCCGGTGCTCACACTTGGAGCCCCACTGTTAGGAGGAAATGAACTTTATTCCCCCCTCGACAGCGTTTCAGTCATGGGGGATGTGCCAGTGCGGGCTCCGTCACCTCAGTACATAGAGAGCAACAGATGTAACCTTATCCCCAGCATTGACTGACATCTTGCTCATCATTAGGGCCAGTTGTCAGTCAGAGTTGTCACAGAGCGGTGACTGAAGCCATGTTGGGGCCACCCATATGACTGGAAGGATGAATAAAGTTCATTCTCTCCTGGCAGCGGGGCGCTAAGTGCAGGCACTGCGCAGGTTCAGAATGCTATTTACCTGCAGACTAACCACATGTGTACAGGTTAAAAGCGTCTTTTCATGTGACAGATTCCCTTTAAGTACCTCTTGCATGTAATTAGTTGGCAATTGCAAAGTAACGGTGGATCTTGTTGATTCGTGCGCCTAAGTGCTTTCAGTTTGGCAAAATGTTCCTTAGACAACCATTAATAACCTCATTGATAGCAAGTGTGTATTTCTGCGTGTATCGCTCATACGCAATACTGAATAAATCGAGATATTTTGAAAATGTTGCTTCTATTCATTCATCACATGCATATCATTGACATATCTATGTATCATCACTTCGTTTTATGCTGTAATCAATAAGTATCTTTCATCTGCTGAACTAAGTTTCCTTGGCCGACAACTGCGCCTCCAGTCCTCAATAATGCTCATTTTTCTATGAGTCTTCAAAACAGTTTGAACAGCACATCTTGAAATCTAAGTTTGCTTTGAAATATTTGTGGAGACTCCTTGCTGATGCAGTATAACTACCTTGTGTCTTGTTGCTGTCCTCGGTCTTGCCGTGGTGTATGACCTGTGATGTTAAACTGTCTTCAGCAACCTCACCTTTGTAGTCGAGTTTGGCTGTTCCTCACCCAGTTTAAGCCTCTTAAACAACTATTTCTGGTAATAACTGTGTTTCAACCTACATATAGGTATAATGATCATTATCACTTGTTTGGTATAATTAGTTGCTGATACTCCTCACTACAAGGACGGACAGTGTCGGACTGGGGTAAATAGGGCCCACCAGTAACATTGACTTTGGGGGGCCCACTTTTTCACCTGCATACAAATATAACACTACCCTTGTTCATAAATTTACCTATATCTCTATCTACTATATAATTGCCTAGAATACTACTTCCTGCAATTTGTGCCAACTTCCGTGGCTTTGTCCGGAGCTAATGTCCGGAGCTAATGTCCGGAGCTAATGTCCGGAGATTAATTGCCTAGAATACTACTTCCTGCAATTTGTGCCAACTTCCGTGGCTTTGTCCGGAGCTAATGTCCGGAGCTAATGTCCGGAGCTAATGTGCGGAGATAATGTCCGGAGCTAATGTCCGGAGCTAATGTCCGGAGCTAATGTCCGGAGCTAATGTCCGGAGATAAGTGACCTCAACAGTGTCCAGTGTCTGATTGGTTGCTGCCTGCTGCGAGCGACCAATCAGAAACGTGCCGTACTGTGACACACTCCGCCCGCCATTTTGGTGTGATTTTTGAATTTTTACCTCACAGCAAGTTTCTACTGCGTGGAGGCGGGCCCAGTGACGTTGCTCTTCAAGCTCCTGCCGAATTTCGTCAAAAAAATGATAATACTATTTACCAAAACTATATATATTTAGTTGTGAAGTGGTTCAGTGACATTTTCACACCAATTTTGAACTTTTGTTTGGTGTTTTCTCCATATACTGCCTATTATTTTTGTTCTTTCTTACTATTATTTATTAATTGTATTATTCTTACATTTGAATAAATAAAGTATATATGGATTCTAGACTCCCGATTCTTTAGAATCGGGCTGCCATCTAGTATAATAATAAACTGGGTAGTTTGGTTAATGAATGATGAGATGCTGCTTTTTTTCTGTACAGAGTGAATCAAGTGAATTATGACAAGTACTGCCCATATTGTGAGGTTGGGGGCCCAGATCTGCACAGGGGCCCACCGGGGGATTCTCCTTTTCCCCTATGGGCCAGTCCGAGCTTGAGGACGGATATATCATTGGTGCAACTTGTGCGGTCACACAGGGGCGCGATAGGTAAGGGGGCCCATTTCTACCTCTAAAGCAGGTAGAATTGTGCATTATGACGTTATGATGATCTATTGGACTGTTCTTGCACAGGGACCCTCTTCTGTCTGTATCCACATGACTATATTCCTGCCAATTGTCTCACTAATACTATGTGTAAGTGTAGCTAGAAGAATTGATGCTGGTTTGAAGGCAAAGGGGGGTCACACCATATATTGATTTGACTTAGATTTGTCTTTTGTTCGTTCACTTTGTATTTTTTTAATTGATTAAAAAAACAACTAATACTTTTATTTTTAAAGGTATTCTTAGTTACTATGCAGCATTTTTTTCTACACTTGCCTAAATCTTTTGTACAGAATAGTAGTAAAAAAGATATATACCGTAGTTTTTTAAATTACTGAATGAACGAAATCAAAATGTCTGGTTTGCACCTTTGTAAAATACATTTATTGCCTATTTTCTGTTATATGTAAGTAATTAACAAGCAGTAGGCTAATTATTGATTATAAATTATGCTGGGTCCATAGTTTTATTCTTTTGATGTCTTTTACCCCTACTTGAAATGCAGAAAGATTCTTTAGGGCCTGTGTCCGATTGCTTTGTTGTACATTCCTATTCCCTGCAGACCTGGTTATTAACACAAGGACATTTACATAAATATAAAATACCTTATATACGCTCTGGGTATTCAAATGTTAAAAAAAAAGTTCTCTTTTATTTTTGCTTTTTTTTTTTTTAGCTGATGGAATGTCGTAGAGGTAAAAAAAGCCTTTCTATATTCCACTGATGTAAAAATAGCATCATGCAGCTAAATTGCCTAATTTATAGGCTTGTTGCTGCCTGCATTTCATTATGGTCCAGGGACAAGTTCAGATCAAGTCATTTGCACCAGCACATAGAGGACGTGAGCTGATGAAAGGATTGAGAATTTTCTGGAGGACTTGCTGTGCATCCAGAGATGTGTGTGCATCTGACACTCTTGCAGAAGGACCTCAGAGCCATTTTTTTTTTTTTATTAACACCTTTCCCTGGCTGCCTGTTTGGAATTTCAATTTCAATACATTTTCAAATTTGACGTGTCACTTTAAGTCAAAATACATTTGGGATGTTTCTACATATCCCAGTGATTCTTAAAGGGAACCTGTCACCCCCAAAATCGATGGTGAGGTAAGCTCACCGTCATCAGGGGCTTATCTACAGCATTCTGTAATGCTGTAGATAAGCCACTGATGTTACCTGAAAGAGGAGAAAAAGAGGTTAGATTATATTCACCCAGGAGCGGTCCTGCCCCGATGGGTGTCTCAGATCCGGTCCGGGGCCTTCCATCTTCATTCCATGATGTCCTCTTCTGGTCTTCACGCCACGGCTCTGGCTCCGGCGTACTTTGTCTCCCTGTTGAGGGCAGAGCAAAGTACTGCAGTGCGCAGGTGCGGGAAAGGTCAGAGAAGCCCGGCGCCTGCGCACTGCAGTACTTTGCTCTGCCCTCAACAGGGCAGACAAAATACGCCGGAGCCGGAGCCGCAGCATGAAGACCAGAAGAGGACGTCATGGAATGAAGATATGAGGCGCCGGAGCGGACCTGAGACACCCATTTGACCGGACCGCAGCGGGACCGCCCCTGGGTGAGTATAATCTAACCTCTTTTTCTCCTCTTTCTGGTTACATCGGCGGCTTATCTACAGCATTACAGAATGCTGTAGATAAACCCCTGATGACGGTGAGCTTACCTCACCATCGATTTTGAGGGTGACAGGTTCCCTTTAAATTGTTTTTTTTTCTTGACACATTATGCTTTGTTAGTTCTAAATTTGGGTCAAAATGTTTTGCGTTTATTTCTGCAAATATCTCAAAAATGTGCTGAATATTTTTTAAAGATTTACAATTTTTATGCTTAGTAATTTGATGCCCCTATAACTGATTGGCATGTCACATAAAATAGGTAATAAATAACTTTTCCCATATGTATACTTTATGTCGGCATCATTGGTCAAGCAACTTTTATTTAGAATGTTAGAATACTTGAAATTTTCATTTTTTTTCATGGAGGCTACATAAACTCATATTTTTAGTCACCTATTCAGTTTTAACCCCTTCATGACCCAGCCTATTTTGACCTTAAAGACCTTGCCGTTTTTTGCAATTCTGACCAGTGTCCCTTTATGAGGTAATAACTCAGGAACGCTTCAACGGATCCTAGCGGTTCTGAGATTGTTTTTTCGTGACATATTGGGCTTCATGTTAGTGGTAAATTTAGGTCAATAAATTCTGCGTTTATTTGTGATAAAAATGGAAATTTGGCGAAAATTTTGAAAATTTCGCAATTTTCACATTTTGAATTTTTATTCTGTTAAACCAGAGAGATATGTGACACAAAATAGTTAATAAATAACATTTCCCACATGTTTACTTTACATCAGCACAATTTTGGAAGGAAGTTATAAGGGTTAAAATTTGACCAGCGATTTGTCATTTTTACAACGAAATTTACAAAACCATTTTTTTTAGGGACCACCTCACATTTGAAGTCAGTTTGAGGGGTCTATATGGCTGAAAATACCCAAAAGTGACACCATTCTAAAAACTGCACCCCTCAAGGTACTCAAAACCACATTCAAGAAGTTTATTAACCCTTCAGGTGCTTCACAGCAGCAGAAGCAACATGGAAGGAAAAAATGAACATTTAACTTTTTAGTCACAAAAATTATTTTTAGCAACAATTTTTTTATTTTCCCAATGGTAAAAGGAGAAACTGAACCACGAAAGTTGTTGTGCAATTTGTCCTGAGTACGCTGATACCTCATATGTGGGGGTAAACCACTGTTTGGGCGCACGGCAGGGCTTGGAAGGGAAGGAGCGCCATTTGACTTTTTGAATCAAAAATTGTCTCCACCCTTTAGCGGACACCATGTCACGTTTGGAGAGCCCCCGTATGCCTAAAAATTGGAGCTCTCCCACAAGTGACCCCATTTTGGAAACTAGACGCCCCAAGGAACTTATCTAGTTGCATAGTGAGCACTTTGAACCCCCAGGTGCTTCACAAATTGATCCGTAAAAATGAAAAACTACTTTTTTTTCACAAAAAAATTCTTTTAGCCTCAATTTTTTCATTTTCACATGGGAAACAGGATAAAATGGATCCTAAAATTTGTTGGGCAATTTCTCCTGAGTACAACAATACCTCACATGGGGGGGTAAACCACTGTTTGGGCACATGGTAAGGCTCGGAAGGGAAGGAGCGCCATTTGACTTTTTGAATGAAAAATTATTTCCATCGTTAGCGGACACCATGTCGCGTTTGGAGAGCTCCTGTGTGCCTAAACATTGGCACTCCCCCACAAGTGACCCCATTTTGGAAACTAGACCCCCCAAGGAACTTATTTAGATGCCTAGTGAGCACTTTAAACCCTCAGGTGCTTCACAAATTGATCTGTAAAAATGAAAAAGTACTTTTTTTTCACAAAAAAATTCTTTTCGCCTCAATTTTTTCATTTTCACATGGGCAGTAGGATAAAATGGATCATAAAATTTGTTGGGCAATTTCTCCCGAGTACGCCGATACCTCATATGTGGGGGTAAACCACTGTTTGGGCACACGGCAGGGCTTGGAAGGGAAGGCGCGCCATTTGACTTTTTGAATGGAAAATTAGCTCCAATTGTTAGCGGACACCATGTCGCGTTTGGAGAGCCCCTGTGTGCCTATGCATTGGAGCTCCCCCACAAGTGACCCCATTTTGGAAACTAGACCCCCCAAGGAACTTATCTAGATGCATATTGAGCACTTTAAACCCCCAGGTGCTTCACAGAAGTTTATAACGCAGAGCCATGAAAATAAAAAATAATTTTTCTTTCCTCAAAAATGATTTTTTAGCCTGGAATTTCCTATTTTGCCAAGGATAATAGGAGAAATTGGACCCCAAATATTGTTGTCCAGTTTGTCCTGAGTACGCTGATACCCCATATGTGGGGGTAAACCACTGTTTGGGCGCACGGCAGGGCTCGGAAGGGATGGCACGCCATTTGGCTTTTTAAATGGAAAATTAGCTCCAATCATTAGCGGACACCATGTCACGTTTGGAGAGCCCCTGTGTGCCTAAACATTGGAGATCCCCCAGAAATGACCCGATTTGGAAACTAGACCCCCAAAGGAACTAATCTAGATGTGTGGTGAGGACTTTGAACCCCCAAGTGCTTCACAGAAGTTTATAACGCAGAGCCATGAAAAAAAAAAAAAATTATTTTCTCAAAAATGATATTTTAGCCTGCAATTTTTTATTTTACAAAGGGTAACAGGAGAAATTTGACCCCAAAAGTTGTTGTCCAGTTTCTCCTGAGTATGCTGATACCCCATATGTGGGGGTAAACCACTGTTTGGGCACATGCCGGGGCTCGGAAGTGAAGTAGTGACATTTTGAAATGCAGACTTTGATGGAATGCTCTGTGGGCGTCACGTTGCGTTTGCAGAGCCCCTGATGTGGCTTAACAGTAGAAACCCCCCACAAGTGACCCCATTTTGGAAACTAGACCCCGAAAGGAACTTATCTAGATGTGTGGTGAGCACTTTGAACCCCCAAGTGCTTCATAGAAGTTTATAATGCAGAGCCGTGAAAATAATAAATACGTTTTCTTTCCTCAAAAATAATTATTTAGCCCAGAATGTTTTAATTTTCCCAAGGGTAACAGGAGAAATTTGACCCCAATATTTGTTGTCCAGTTTCTCCTGAGTACGCTGATACCCCATATGTGGGGGTAAACTACTGTTTGGGCACATGCCGGGGCTCGGAATTGAAGTAGTAACGTTTTGAAATGCAGACTTTGATGGAATGCTCTGCGGGCGTCACGTTGCGTTTGCAGAGCCCCTGATGTGCCTAAACAGTAGAAACCCCCCACAAGTGACCCCATTTTGGAAACTAGACCCCGAAAGGAACTTATCTAGATGTGTGGTGAGCACTTTGAACCCCCAAGTGCTTCATAGAAGTTTATAATGCAGAGCCGTGAAAATAATAAATACGTTTTCTTTCCTCAAAAATAATTATTTAGCCCAGAATTTTTTATTTTCCCAAGGGTTACAGGAGAAATTGGACCCAAAAAGTTGTTGTCCAGTTTCTCCTGAGTACGCTGATACCCCATGTGTGGGGGTAAACCACTGTTTGGGCACACGTCGGGGCTCAGAAGGGAAGCAGTGACTTTTGAAATGCAGACTTTGATGGAATGGTCTGCGGGCGTCACATTGCGTTTGCAGAGCCCCTGGTGTGCCTAAACAGTAGAAACCCCCCACAAGTGACCCCATTTTAGAAACTAGACGCCCAAGGAACTTATCTAGATATGTGGTGAGCACTTTGAACCCCCAAGTGCTTCACAGACGTTTACAACGCAGAGCCGTGAAAATAAAAAATCATTTTTCTTTCCTCAAAAATGATGTTTTAGCAAGCATTTCTTTATTTTCACAAGGGTAACAGGAGAAATTGGACCCCAGTAATTGTTGCGCAGTTTGTCCTGAGTATGCTGGTACCCCATATGTGGGGGTAAACCACTGTTTGGGTGCACGTCGGGGCTCGGAAGTGAGGGAGCACCATTTGACTTTTTGAATACAAGATTGGCTGGAATCAATGGTGGCGCCATGTTGCGTTTGGAGACCCCCTGATGTGCCTAAACAGTGGAAACCCCTCAATTCTAACTCCAACACACCCCTAACCCTTATCCCAACTGTAGCCGTAACCCTAATCACAACCCTAACCCCAACACACCCGTAACCCCAACACACCCCTAACCCTAACCACAACCCTAATTCCAACCCAACCCTAGCCCTAAGGCTATGTGCCAACGTTGCGGATTCGTATGAGATTTTTCAGCACCACTTTTGAAAAATCCGCGGGTAAAAGGCTCTGCGTTTTACCTGCGGATTTACCGCGGATTTCCAGTGTTTTTTGTCCGGATTTCACCTGCGGATTCCTATTGAGGAACAGGTGTAAAACGCTGCGGAATCCGCACAAAGAATTGACATGCTGCGGAAAATACAACGCAGCGTTCCCGCACGGTATTTTCCGCACCATGGGCACAGCGGATTTGGCTTTCCATATGTTTACATGGTACTGTAAACCTGATGGAACTCTGCTGCGGATCCGCAGCGGCCAATCCGCACCGTGTGCACATAGCCTAATTCTAAAGGTATGTGCACACGCTGCGGAAAACGCTGCGGATCCGCAGCAGTTTCCCATGAGTTTACAGTTCAATGCAAACCTATGGGAAACAAAAATCGCTGTACACATGCTGCGGAAAAACTGCACGGAAACGCAGCGGTTTACATTCCGCAGCATGTCACTTCTTTCTGCGGATTCCGCAGCGGTTTTACAACTGCTCAAATAGAAAATCGCTGTTGTAAAACCGCATTGAAATGCGCAGAAAAAACATGGTAAATCCGCCATAAATCCGCAGCGGTTTAGCACTGCGGATTTATCAAATCCGCAGCGGAAAAATCCGCAGAGGAACAGAATACGTGTGCACATACCGAAACCCTAACCCTACCCCTACCCCTAACCCTACCCCTAACCCTAACCCTACCCCTAACCCTACCCCTAACCCTAACCCTACCCCTAACCCTAACCCTAGTTCTTACCCCAACCTTAGTGGAAAAAAATATATATATTTTTTTTATTGTCCCTACCTATGGGGGTGACAAAGGGGGGGGGGTCATTTACTTTTTTTTTTTATTTTGATCACTGAGATAGGTTATATCTCAGTGATCAAAATTCACTCTGGAACGAATCTGCCGGCCGGCAGATTCGGCGGGCGCACTGCACATGCGCCCGCCATTTTGGAAGATGGCGGCGCCCAGGAAAGAAGACGGACGGTCCCCGGGAGGCCAGGTAAGTATAAGGGGGGGAGATCAGGGCACGGGGGGGGGGGGGCGTCGGAGCACGGGGGGGTGGACCGGAACACGGGGGGGGTGGATTGGAGCACGGAGTGGGGGATCGCTGTGCGGGCGGGTGGATCGGAGCACGGGGGGAATCGCTGTGCGGGGGGGGGGACCGCTGTGCGGGGGGGGGATCGGAGCACGGGGGGTGTGATTGGAGCACGGGGGGAGCGGGCAGGAGGATGGGGGAGCGGAGCACAGGACCGATGGGAGCGGACCACAGATCGGGGGGCTGGGGGGCGATCGGAGGAGTGGAGTGGGTGCACATTAGTGTGTCCAGCCATGGCCGATGATATTGCAGCATCGGCCATGGCTGGATTGTAATATTTCACCATTTTTTTAGATGAAATATTACAAATCGCTCTGATTGGCAGTTTCACTTTCAACAGCCAATCAGAGCGATCGTAGCCACGAGGGGGTGAAGCCACCCCCCCTGGGCTAAACTACCACTCCCCCTGTCCCTGCAGATCGGGTGAAATGGGAGTTAACCCTTTCACCCGATCTGCAGGGACGCGATCTTTCCATGACGCATATGCTGCGTCATGGGTCGGAATGGCACCGACTTTCATGACGCAGCGTATGCGTCAAAGGTCGGGAAGGGGTTAAAGTGACTTTGACGAGCCTATTTTTCTAAATTCCTAAAAGTGACCCCATTTTGAACAATGCACCCCTCAAAGTAATTAAAATCGCTTACAGGAAGTTTTTAACCCTTCCGATGCTTCACAGAAATAATGTAAAATGGAATGAAAAAAATAAATATTCCATTTCTTTGAATTGCATTTGACTGAAATGTCAAATTAGCCCACGATTTTTCACATTCACAAGAAAGATTATTATAAAATTAACCCCACAATATATGACGCAGTATCTTAGGAACGATACACTATGTATGGTCTGAAACTAATGTTTGGGCACCTTGCAAGGCTTGGAAGGGGTGGCGTGCTATTTGACTTTTGAAGTGCAAATTTGGACGCAACAGATTGCGGAAGACATGTTGCATTGCCAAAGCCCTTGCGGTGCTGAAACAGCAAAAATGAAGAAAACAAAATTGACTTTATTTTGAAAACTTCAACCCTTCAGGAATTCATCTAGGAGTATAGTTAGGATTTTAAATACTTGGGAGCTTCAAAGAATTTTATACCATTGGCCACTAAAATGAAAAAATATATTTTTTTCCACTAAAATGTTTTAGCTCTAAACTTTTCATTTTTCATAAAGGATACGTGGAGAAAATGGTCTTCTCAAGGGACTTTTACTTACCTTTGGATCTGCCATCTGTTCTGTCATCCCTTGGTTTGTATTTCCTATGCTGCACCAGCAAGAGACATGGCACTCTTTGGTCCAATCCTTTTTCCTACATTTTGAATTAGCGTGATCAAACTCCTTCACCTTTCCTGGTCATATACTTATGTTTGGCCCCATACCAAGGCCTGTAAGTGAAGGAGTGCCTTTTGGCCTTTGGAGAGCAGATTATGCCTGATGATAGCTAGATATCTGTGATCTAATGCCTTATTCAACGTTTTTCTTAATATGTAAATGAATTGTTTAGGACTGTATGCTGGATACTGATCTGCATGATAATCTGCCTCTAGAGATTATTATAAATAAATAGAGGTGTTATCAGTGTAATGGGGAATGTTTACCAGTGTGATGTGTGATGGCCGCTGTCTGCTCTCCTGATCTCACTGCAGAGCTGTGTGTGATTATACCTGACACATCTGCTGGTTCCTGTCAGCTCCAGCTTCCATGTCACTGGAGCCAGTATTACAATACAGCAGAGCTGTGAGAGCTGCAGCAAATGTGTATGTAAAGAGACAAAGTTCAGTTCTGCTCTTCGGTGTTAGTTACACGTCTCACACTGGTAACACCACCTTTCATTTTCAATAATCTCTGGAGGTAGATTCTCAGGGAGATCTATGTCCGGCCCATAGATTTTAACAGCTCATTTACATAAAAGAAAAATGTGGATTTCTCAGCAATAGGACATTGATCGCAAATATCAAGGTATCATATTGTCAGATTCCTATTACTTACATGCACATATAAAATAGATGGCTTAGGAGGGTTAATCCTACTGACTGATTGTTAGGAGTCAAGTTCCCGCCGCTGCACAGGGGGAATCTCGAACCATGTCTGCTGCGGTCTCCCATTCTGCTTCAGCTGCAGTGGAGCCTGCTCAGCGGAGACGTCAGTCCCAGCATCACACTCAGCCTGATACTGTGCAAAGGGTTACTGCTGCCTTTCCAGGTTCTGCTTTTGTAGCCAGCACTGGTCAGCGGTGTGCAGGCTTTTCTGGGACTAAGTGGAGTGAGGGGTAGCAGCGACACCATGTGGGAAATTAATCCTGGTTAGTATATGGATGTACTGTATATATCATATTTCTGGAACTCTCTTATTAGAAATCATTGTATATGATTTGCACATGTGCACTTTATGATATACTTTGGGGTTATATGTACCCTATTATATATGCACTTTATTTAATTTTGGTAATACTAGGATTGGATATATATTTATAGCACCTTATTGACTATTTTGATATAATGAGATTGTGAGCATGAAATATGTGTTTCCCTATTTATTTTGACTAGCTGGATGTACATGGTACCTTATATTGGATTATCAATTAAATGGGATTATGTATGGTGTTCTGCTCTCCTTGTTTTTAGATTTCTTATATATGTTTTTAATCATGTTTTTGTGTAAAACTGGATTGGTGTCTTCAATAAAATTATTTACATTTTGAATATAATATGGTTGATTATGTGGTTATTATGGTTTTATTTGTTCAAGTGGTTTTTTTGGTATAGGATTTTGTTGTCTACTTTGAATTTGATTTAATTATATTTGTAATAGGCTATTTTTGCTCCTATATTTTTTGGTTTAAAGTTTTTTTTGGGACTAAGTCCTGCTTTGCACACACTGAGCATGCCCACGGGAGGACCTCTCATTGGAGGTCGGGGGTCACACGCTCAGGCCCTGTAGCAGCTCTTATTGGACCACTTGGAAGGTCCTTGTCTGCTACAGCTATAAAAGGATCGCATGCCCGCACGGCCATGCACTAGTATCAAACTAAAGTCTATGAGCTCAGCGCCAGTGTAATCATGTCTGGATGTGGTTAGGGTTTGGCTGAAATAAGCCCCTAGAATACCGGCACCTCTGGTGAGGAGTTTGTATGTGTGTATTCAGGGCCTTGGCTGAAATAAGCCGCTAGAATGCTGGCACCTCCGGTGAGGAGTTGTTTGCTTATTTCTCTGACTGCATGACCACAGTTTTGCTCTGTTTCATAGCTGTGTACCACTGTGAGGTTAACGGGGTGCAGCATCTTGTTTCTAGCAAATCTGTGGAGTTAACAGAGTTCGCTTATACCGCCATATAGCGCTGCCATTTGCCAGCAGCAGGTTCCTCTCCTGCACGGTGGACCCCAGGTTGCGAACACACCTATTAATACATTTATATACTCGGTGCGTTCCGCCAACCCTAACACTGATTCCCTTTGAATGGGCTGTTCTTCACTATCGGGTTACCATCTATTTTTATGGTGAGGTCACTATTACATTACTGACCCTGTGTTTGTGTTGTAGAGCTTGATTGAGTTGATTACAGCCCTAGGAGACCTCAGATTGTTACACATCTTTTCAGGGCTATTTAAGGCATTGCAGTATTGCTATTTGCAGCAAATCAATTATCTGCAAATTGAATTTGTGAGAAAAATTAATTGAACCTGGTCAATTTGAATGTCAAAAGATTTGACTATCCCTACGACTAAAACTAAAAGCTCATATACTTTTGTCACTCACACATAATTTTTTATTCATTTGTTTAATTTGTTTTTCTATATCTACCTTTAGATATGTGTGACAATCTGATGTGGTTTTACATCAAACTTATGCCGAAATATGGAAAATTCTGAAAGATTCAGAAACTTTCAAGTACTCCCGATCCTGGTACATATGTGTAATGCGTACATATGTTCAATGGTCTCTTTCAGCCACTGCATGTTCTTTTTCTGTGTAAAGAAGGAAATGTAATACTGTATTTTGTGTGTATCAGTATGTAAGTAAAATTGTACATTCAGAGCATACGGCGCTGACACTGGCTGTCGGCAGACATAAGCATCAGATGGTATCACTGGTGTAAAAGGGCATATGGTCCTCTCTCTCTCACCCACAGAAGGATCCATTTGTGTCTGTCTTTAGAATAGCATTGCAGTGATGCAGACTGCTGAGGTTGCTCGTTCTTGCACTAGCTGGAGTAACATTTGTCCATTATTCCATAAGTGTGCAGGTTGTGCTGACATTCTGCTTTCACTCACAAATGGCCAGATAAAGCTACAAGGTTGTCAGTGCAGAAGGGAACATTGAATTCTGCTCATACTGTATAATACGGGCAGCAGAAATAGATTTTCTGTCTACCTCGCTGTTTTTTGCCTATTGTTACAATAGGAGACATAACTAGTATTAACCTACCTGTCCTGTTTAAATGAAAGTATTCCTGAAAAATGCAACTACAGATGTATCAAGTCTGTCATTAATAGAGATAGGAGAGCAGAGATGATAGTTTTTCACAAACTTTAATAATATCAGGACAATGTCATCTTTGGTTTTGGTTTTTCATGAAGATACAGAAAAATGTAACAATGTTATTCTAGGTCCATGAGTTATTCCGTTGTAACAGGACAAAATAACCCATGTCCAGATTAAACCTAGTTATAGTTTGGCCCAGGACAGAGTATACCCCGGGAGATAAACTGTCCTCGGCCAAACTATACCTGGGGGTGTAAAATAACCAAGGCCAAACTATACCCGGGGTGTAAAATAGTCTAGGCAAAACTATACCCAGGGGTGTAAAATAACCTAGGCAAAACTATACTTGGAGGTGTAAAATAACCTAGGCGAAACTATACCCGGGGTGTAAAATAACCTAGGCCAAACTATACTCTGGGGTGTAAAATAACCTAGGCCAAACTATACCTGGGGGTGTAAAATAACCTAGGCAAAACTATACCCGGGGGTATAAAATAGCATAGGCCAAACTTTACCCAGGGGTGTAAAGTTGCCTAGGCCAAACTCTAGCCCTCCAGGCTCCAATAAACCCCTCTATTTTCTGAGCCCTTGTAAATGAGATAGATTGTAGATGACATTTTTTAATGACTTAAAACTGACTTACGCGCAGAGGGAAGGTATTTGTGTTATTAATCATATGATGAAGCTTGATCTTACAATACAATGTGACTGTTAATGGACAACAGTGTTTACATCTGAGATTACTCTGTTGTCCAGTAAGATAAGGGCTTTAACCTTAAGGTACCTTCACACTGAGCAACTTTTGAACGAGAACGATAGCGATCCGTGATGTTGCAGCGTCCTGGGTAGCGATCTCGCTGTGTTTGACACGCAGCAGCGATCAGGATCCTGCTGTGACATCGCTGGTCGGAGCTAGAAGGCCAGAACTTTATTTCGTCGCTGGATCACCCGCTGTCATCGCTGGATCGGCGTGTGTGACGCCGATCCAGTGGTGTTCATTTGTAACCAGGGTAAACATTGGGTTACTAAGCGCAGGGCCGCGCTTAGTAACCCTATATTTACCCTGGTTACCATTGTAAAAGTAAAAAAAAAAAAACACAACATACTCACATTCCGGTGCCTGTCACGTCCCCCGCCGTCAGCTTCCCGCACTGACTGTGAGCGCCGGCCGTAAAGCACAGCGGTGACGTCACCGCTGTGCTGTGCTTTACGGCCGGCGCTAAGGGTGGTTTCACATTTGCGGGGGTTTTTTTTTGCGTTTTTGCGGTAAAAAACGCAAAAAAAAGCATGCATTTTTTTCCCTATATTTAACATTAACCCCTTTACCCCCAAGGGTGGTTTGCACGTTATGGACCGGGCCAATTTTTACAATTCTGACCACTGTCCTTTTATGAGGTTATAACTCTGGAACGCTTCAACAGATCCCGGCGATTCTGACATTGTTTTCTCATGACATATTGTACTTCATGATAGTGGTAAAATTTCTTTGATATTACCTGCGTTTATTTGTGAAAAAAATGGAAATTTGGCGAAAATTTTGAAAATTTCGCAATTTTCCAACTTTGAATTTTTATGCAATTAAATCACAGAGATATGTCACACAAAATACTTAATAAGTAATATTTCCCACATGTCGACTTTACATCAGCACAATTTTGGAACCAAAATTTTTTTTTGTTAGGGAGTTATAAGGGTTAAAAGTTGACCAGCAATTTCTCATTTTTACAACACCATTTTATTTTAGGGACCACATCTCATTTGAAGTCATTTTGAGGGGTCTATATGATAGAAAATACCCAAGTGTGACACCATTCTAAAAACTGCACCCCTCAAGGTTCTCAAAACCACATTCAAGAAGTTTATTAACCCTTCAGGTGCTTCACAGGAATTTTTGGAATGTTTAAATAAAAATTAACATTTAACTTTTTTTCACAAAAAATTTACTTCAGCTCCAATTTGTTTTATTTTACCAAGGGTTACAGGAGAAAATGGACCACAAACGTTGTTGTACAATTTGTCCTGAGTACGCTGATACTCCATATGTGGGGGTTAACCACAGTTTGGGCGCATGGCAGAGCTCGGAAGGGAAGGAGCGCCATTTGACTTTTCAATGCAAAATTGACTGGAATTGAGATGGGACGCCATGTTGCGTTTGGAGAGCCACTGATGTGCCTAAACATTGAAACCCCTGACAAGTGACACCATTTTGGAAAGTAGACCCCCTAAGGAACTTATCTAGAGGTGTGGTGAGCACTTTGACCCACCAAGTGCTTCACAGAAGTTTATAATGCAGAACAGTAAAAATAAAAAATCATTTTTTTTCACAAAAATTATCTTTTCACCCCCAATTTTTTATTTTCCCAATGGTAAGAGAAGAAATTGGACCACAAAAGTTGTGGCACAATTTCTCCTGAGTACTCTGATACCCCATATGTGGGGGTAAACCATTGTTTGGGCGCATGGGAGAGCTCGGAAGGGAAGGAGCGCCATTTGGAATGCAGACTTAGATGGAATGGTCTGCAGGCGTCACATTGCGTTTGCAGAGCCCCTAATATACCTAAACAGTACAAACCCCCACAAGTGACCCCATATTGGAAACTAGACCCCCCCACGAACTTATCTAGATGTGTTGTGAGAACTTTGAGCCCCCAAGTGTTTCACTACAGTTTATAACGCAGAGCCGTGAAAATAAAAAATCTCTTTTTTTCCCACAAAAATTATTTTTTAGCCCCCAGTTTTGTATTTTCCCAAGGGTAACAGGAGAAATTGGACCCCAAAAGTTGTTGCCCAATTTGTTCTGAGTACGCTGATACCCCATATGTTGGGGTAAACTCCTGTTTGGGCACACGGGAGAGCTCGGAAGGGAAGGAGCACTGTTTTACTTTTTCAATGCAGAATTGGATGGAATTGTATCGGTCGCCATGTCGCGTTTGGAGATCCCCCTGATGTGCCTAAACAGTGGAAATCCCCCAATTATAACTGAAACCCTAATCCAAACACACCCCTAACCCTAATCCCAACGGTAACCCTAACCACACCTCTAACCCAGACACACCCCTAACCCTAATCCCAACCCTATTCCCAACCGTAAATGTAATCCAAACCCTAACCCTAACTTTAGCCCCAACCCTAACTGTAGCCTTAACCCTAACCCTAGCCCTAACCCTAGCCCCAACCCTAACCCTAGCCCTAACCCTAGCCCTAGCC